>NC_141993.1:32194418-32469418 GCF_049901715.1 Pseudonaja textilis
GTATGAAACAACCTTATGTAGAGAGACTTTAGTTGTATACAAGTACAACATTTCTGTTTTCTGTTTGATTTTCATTCTTGCACCATATATCTTATATCCTCATTCTATCTTTACAAGTAATTGTGATTTCATAGCTCATAATGCCTTCATTGCATTAGGACAATATTCCCATGAAATGGATCAGAGGATGGAGAGAAGAGTGTCTTGGGAACATCTAAAAATGGGGTTAGTTGCCATATCTACTAATATATAAGGTAAGATTTAATGCCCAGTAAATCCACTCTTGTTAAACCTATCTAATTCATCCCTGTTAGAAGACATGAAAATTTAGTCAATGACTAAATTTGGTTCATATATCTGGGAAGTCCTCCAAGAAAAAGAGGACCGTTCAAGAGCAACAGTGACTGAACATTCAAGTCTTTCCTTTATAAAATTCACTATCATGAATTCTTGAATTCACTACCACTATTCTTGAAGCACTGCCAAAATACAGGTGGAGGCAGAGGCCAAAATGTGCCTACTGCTACCTGGATGGACAATGAGAAAGGAACTAAGGAAGCTTCATCTAACTCTCCAGTACAAGGTCTTCTGAGATACCAAGTACTTGTAGGAGAGAGGAACTAAGGTTACCGTAGTCTCAAAATAGTCACTATGCAAGTTGGATCAATCAAACCCCCCACACCAGAACTATTTGCTCTCATTCTTATCTATATATTACTAAAACATTTGTGTCTATTTTTTTGTAACATTCAGTTGAATAAAGCACTACATAATGGGGCAACAATTTTTGAATCAATGTACCTCAAATGGACTAACTTAGGGAATACATCTAAACCTGGGACCAATTACTATTGGTCACTACAACGGTGTAGTGCCAGAAGAACCAGTAAGTAGATTTAAATAGGTTAGTAGTTGATCTGATTACGTGAACAGGACCTGGACATTGCCTTTGCCAATTGTTCCCTTAGTACTTGCACATCTGCTCCAGGGATATGCAGCTTGTAATGAAATGCTACCTTTTCTATTTATTTTTATTTTCTGTTAGCGAATGTGGAATAAAACTCAATGGCTTGAAATAGAATTTGTAAGGGAACTAACACCAAAGCACATGTTCACTGAAGTGTGTGGCTTCGTCCTGTGGGTGAGACAGCAAGTTTTGTACAATACAAGGAGGAAAATCTAGAGTAGAGTCATGCTGGGAGTCAATGGCTTCTCTTGTACTGCATTTTAAAGAAAAACTCTTAAGAGAGCTGCTATTTTCCTGGAAAGCTACTATTGGCAGAACTATAGGAAGAATGGTATGATTGGGATTATATTACAAAGGGAACAGTTAATGATTTCACCAACTTCCATAACAAAATGGATCACTTCTGCCTTTTATAGCTCTTTTTAAATAGGCATTAGAAAACTAACAAACAGGTGAAGTGTTGAGATATAGTTCTGTATAAGTATACCCTTTCCTAAAACCTTTGCATTCTAATACTTTTCTTGTTCCAGGTTTCTTAAAGTTAGCCTTCTATGAAAAAAAATTATGGAAAGATGGACAGACTTGAAGGGGCATTAGAATAATTGTTGAATCTCCCCTGGAAGAATACTGCATACACGTTGATTCACATATAGTTAATCCTTGATTTATGACCATATTAGAGACTGGAGCTTGTGTTGATAAGCAATACAGTTTTATTAATTTTATTAAATTTTATGACTCTTCTTGCCATGGTGGTGAAGTAAATTCAGCTTTGACTTTGCTTGTTGGAAGCTCTCTGGGAAGGTGACAAATGACAGTCAGGATGACTCCCGGATGCTGCAGACCATCATAAATACATGATGATTGCTGAGTACCTACATTTTGATCATGTGAACTGTGGGAATGCTGCAATGTTCATGAGTGTGAAGACTGATTGTAAGATTTTTTTTCAGCACTATTGTAACTTTGATCAATCATTAAACAAATGACTGTAAGTTGAGAACTATCTGTATATGTTAAAATAATTTTAAGCAATACCTTCTCTTCAGCTATCCTGTGACAGTTGTGATGTGGCCAGTTTAACATTATTGGTATGCATTCTAAAGGGGCCCCAAACTTCCATGAGAATTAGCAAAAGATGAAGAAGGAAACACCTTTATTCATCTAAATGCCCAGTGATAGATAGCATTTTTCCTAAATCCCAGATGGCTTTCTGTTATGTCCTGAGGACTCAAGGAGTTCTCACTCAGGTCCACTCACTTTGTGTGGGCGATATTCCCCCATTCCCATTGGTTGGTTCTCCCCAGCAGCCAGCTATAAAAGCAGGCTGCGGGGTCCAACTGGTTGCTGATTGCTGCGAGCCAGTTCCAGGCTTGGCAAGCACGGTCAGCCCTTTATTTGTAAAATAAAGTACTGTTGCACTCATGCTCTGGTTCAGCCTCTCATTGCTCAAACTTAACACTGGCGACGAAGGTGGGATGGCTACCAGATGCACCTTGCAACCGCTGAGTCACTAGCCACCGATCCGCAGCCCAGAGAGAGCGATCGGCTGGCGATAAGGGAAACGCTAATCCGCAGCCAGAGAGAGCGGTCAGCTAACAAAACGAGCGATCAAAAAGAGCAAACGCAGATCCGCAGCCAGAGAAAGCGGTCTGAGTCAAAAAGTTAGAAGCGTCTGTAGCCGCTTGTTAGCCCCGCTACGGGAAAGTGAAGCGCTGCGAGCCGCAGCCGCTCTGCATTTGGCGCGAAATTCAAACGGGTGTCATTTGAATTTCGAGCCAGTAGGAATCACAGCACAGCGCTGTAGAGAGTCACTAACGCCCACTTTTTGGCGTGAATCTAGACACCTCCAACGGCTAGCAGCCAACGTGGTAACCCAGAGAGAGAAAGAGAGGTTAGCAAAAACCTCTCCAGAGCTGATATCACTAGTAACTCACGAGCGCCGTAGTCCCAGAGAGATTTTTTCCGCAGGTAGCCCAGCCGTTCCAGCACCATGAGTTCCAACCCAGTATTCCCAGCGTTTAAACCAGACGAAGAGAAGTGGGAATCGTATAAGAACCGTTTCAATCATTACATCGATGCGGTCGGCCTGGCGGATGCGGAGAGCATCGGAAAAATCCTATTTCCTAATCTACTGCGGAGCCACCGTTACGATACCGCCGCAGCACTCGTAGCGCCGAGAGAATTAAAAACGCCCGTGGTCCGAGTTGCTTGAGATCCTCACTAACCACTACGCTCCCAGACCTTCACAAATCGCCAGGAGGTTCACGTTCCGTATGAGGAAGCAATCAAGTAAGGAGACCATCAATCAATATATGGCCGCCCTCAGAACAGCAGCCCTGCACTGCGGGTTTGGAACATACCTGGAGGACATGCTCCTCGATCAATTAGTTTGTGGGGTCAAGGATCTCAACCTACAGAGGCGACTGCTCGCTAAAAGACCTCAACCTTGCGCAAGCGGTAGAGGAGGCCCTAGCAGCCGAGCTAGCAACGAACTCAGCCACCGAAATTCAGGGCCCAAGTGCCAAGCTAGCATCATTCCCAGTCCATTCCGAAGAGGTGGAAGCGGAGGAAGCCCACAACGATGAGAACGATGTCCATCGCCTCACCAACGACAGACGGTCGCAGGTAGGGGCCAAACAAGAATACACCGTCCACCCAAGCACATCACGCTGTGCCTAGCCTGTGGGGATCACATCAAAGGGCCACCTGCAAGTTTAAAGGAGCCGTTTGCAACAACTGCCATAAGAGGGGGCACATTGCAAGAGTCTGCCAAGCCCCCAAAGCGCTGCACACAGACCCCGTCCTCGCACTCGGGACCACAGAGGCAAGTATTAAACTGTCACACGCACCGCCTTGCCAGGCGTACTGGCCACACTGTTAGTAAAATTTCTCTCTCCGTTTCCCTAGAAGGTAAACCGTGCCACATGGAGGTTGACACAGGGTCAGCGCTCTCAATAATCTCGTGGAACACCCTCAAGAGACTCCACCCCAGCCTATCTACTACCCGGCTTCAGAGATGCCAGTTCGGTCTGAAGGACTACCAGGGGAAGGCCATTCCCGTGATCGGCAGAGGCAAGTTCTTTGTCAGTTTTAGAGCTTTTAAAGGCCACCTACCTCTAGTGGTAGTTAACGGCAATCTACCCACCTTATTGGGGCTCGATTGGTTTCCCCACCTCGGCCTAGGGTTAACAGGAGTCCATGCTGTCTCAACCTCAGACACTGACTCCTTATTCACTGACTACGCAGATGTGTTCAGCGAGGAGCTGGGGTGTTATAATGGAACCCCCATCTCGTTCACCGTTGACCCCCAGGCAGTCCCAATCAGATTAAAACCACGTAGAGTTCCATTTGCTATTCGACCAAAACTAGACGCTGAATTGGATAAACTACTAAAACAAGGGGTCATTGAGCCAACAGATTTCGCCAAGTGGGAGACGCCCATTGTCACACCCTCAAAAAGATGGTAGCCTGAGAATTTGCTCGGACTACAAGACAACAATCAATAAATATTTACAAGTTAGCGCCTACCCTGTGCCCGTCATTCAGCACTTATTGCACACATTCGAACCGGGCAGTATTTTTGCTAAATTGGACATGTCTCAAGCATATCAACAGTTCCCTGTTGATAACCAAACAACGGAACTTCAGACCATCGTCACTCACAGGGTGCCTTCCGATGCAAGCGTCTCCAATTTGGCGTAAGTGTTGCCCCGGTATTTTTCAGTCCCTCATGGAGCGGATTTTACAGGGCCTCCCTGGTGTAGTACCCTACTTGACGACATCTTGGTCTCGGCCAGGGACAGACCCCAACTCTTCCAGAGAGTGCGAGCAGTGTTAGAGAGGTTCAGACAGCATGGCCTCAAGTTAAAAAAAAAGAAAAATGCGCCATTGCCACTAGACAGGTGGACTTTCTGGGTTATAAAATTGACGCCTCTGGCATTCACCCCTGGAGTCCAAGGTTAGGGCGATCCACGAAGCTCCCACACCGACCTCCAAAACGGAGCTACAAGCTTTCTTGGGGCTCCTAAACTTTTATGCATCCTTCTTGCACCATAAAGCCTCAGTAGCCGAACCCCTACACAGATTACTAGACAAAAAGTCACCGTGGCACTGGGGGCACAAAGAAGACCAGGCGTTTAACGCCGTCAAATCACTACTTACGTCAGAGGCAGTGCTCATCCAATTCGACCCCAACCTTCCTTTAGTACTGGCAGCAGACGCATCCCCTTTTGGAATTGGGGCGGTCCTTAGTCACCGACTCGCCAATGGCGCCAATGGCGCCGAGGCCCCCATCGCCTTTTTCTCCAGGACGCTCTCGGCCACGGAGCGAAATTACAGCCAAATAGACAAGGAAGCCCTAGCAGCTGTTGCAGCCGTGAAAAAGTTTCACGAATTCCTTTTGGCCACTTCTTCGAACTGGTCACCGACCATAAGCCCCTCCTGGGCCTACTGGCCGGCGACAAACAGACACCTCAAGTCCTCTCCCCTTGGATGACAAGGTGGACACTTTTCCTAGTGGCCTACTCATACAAACTTATCCACCGCCCGGGCAAAACTCTATCCCACGCTGACGCGCTCAGTCACTGCCCCTTACCCGCTCCGGCTGAAGACCCAGCTCCTGTCAATGCCATTTTTGAAATCACCCAGTTGGACCTGCCCATCACCGCCCTTGACATCGCCGCCAAAACCAAGGCAGACCAAACGCTCGCCCAGGTGCTCGACTGGGTGAGGAGGGGTGGCCGGGAGGCAACGTTGATAACAAATTCGCACCCTTTAAGACTCGCATGCAGGAGCTGTCCAGTTTGCAGGGTTGTCTACTGTGGGGCACTCGAGTGGTCATTCCGACCTCGCTGCGTACCCGAGTCCTGGAGGCGTTGCACGAGGACACCCGGCATTGTGAGAATGAAGGCGTTGGCACGCAGCTACGTGTGGTGGCCGGGTCTAGACGAGGACATTGTCAATTGGGTAAGTTCCTGCAGCATTTGCCAGGAATCCCGTCCTGCTCCCCCATCGCCACCCCTACCAGATGGGAGAGCGCCAGCGCCCTTGGTCTAGAATCCATATCGATCTGGCTGGCCCCGTGCATGGAAAGATGTTCCTAGTGGTCGTGGACGCTTATTCCAAATGGATAGACGTGGCACAGCTATCCACGACCACCACACTAGCAATCACCAACGTGTTAACGCGCCTGTTAGTTACACATGGACTACCTGACTCCTTGGTCTCCGATAATGGCCCACAGTTCGCATCAGTAGAATTCAGCCGTTTGCAGCCAACCTAGGCATTCGCCACATTTTCACAGCCCCATTTCACCCTGCGAGTAATGGGTTGGCTGAAAGGGCCGTCAGGACCACCAAAGAGGCCCTCGCTAGGTTTGGCAGAGATGACTGGCACCACAAACTCTCACGGTTCCTGATGAGCCAGCACTCAACCCCCTGTGCAGTCACCAATAAGTCCCCAGCGGAACTTCTGATGGGCCGGCGCCTGAGGACTGTATTAGATAGACTGCACCCACAATACTGCCCTGACTCTCCCCTCGCTTCCACTTCGGGGTTAGACATTTTATGTTACAGGAGCCGGTATTCGCAAGGAATTTCGCTGGGGACCCACTTTGGATTCCGGGCGAGGTCATCGCCATCACCGGGCCGAGATCGTATAGAGTCAGGCTGGAGGATGGTCGCGTCTGGAGGAGACACATAGACCAACTCAGAAGGCGCCTCAGCAACCTCGCAAACAAGAATCCAGAGTCTCCAGTCGAAGGGGAACCGTCTCATCCGCCGCCCAGCCACACCGCACCCAGCGACCAGTCTGCGCCAGCGGTCGTTCCGGTCAGCCCAAACTCGGACAACAGCGCCCAGAGAGTTGACCAACCTGATCCAACCCACGAGAGCTCGACCCCAGAAACCAACCCGGTGGTTTCCGAGGATGCCCAGTCCAGAGAGAGTGTTGGCGACACTATACCAGCTCAACCGTCACAGACTGATACCGAACAGACAGACAATGTTCCCGAGTTGCGCCGCTCCGGGCGCCAACACAACCCCCCCGTCTACCTCAAGGACTATGCGTGTTCGCATCTGGGGGGAAGGGGTGTTATGTCCTGAGGACTCAAGGAGTTCTCACTCAGGTCCACTCACTTTGTGTGGGCGATATTCCCCCATTCCCATTGGTTGGTTCTCCCCAGCAGCCAGCTATAAAAGCAGGCTGCGGGGTCCAACTGTTTGCTGATTGCTGCGAGCCAGTTCCAGGCTTGGCAAGCACGGTCAGCCCTTTATTTGTAAAATAAAGTACTGTTGCACTCATGCTCTGGTTCAGCCTCTCATTGCTCAAACTTAACACTTTCTCTGTTAAAAAACAAGAGTTTAATATTTCAAACGCAGCTTTCTTTGCAGGTGGAGAATCAGTCCCATATATTAATTATTTTATTCCCTTATGTTTTAGACAATATTTAGATAGACTTCTTGATGCTTACTCATCTCCTGACTTTATAGTCTAGTTCTGGAATTCAATTGAACTCCAGTCAAAATGCAACTGTCTTTTCACATGCTATATAAAAGGTTTTATCAATATTTTCTTCTAATATGTTTTTATTGAATTCCATGTTATCTGATTTCCTATCAAACATATTTGCTTATAATCCCTAATAGCCTTTGGATTTAATCACTGAATTTATAATGGGATACTCTGTTGTGCTATATGTAAAGATAGCTGGAACAGCTAAGTTCAATAAATCTTAGTTTTGGCAGAAAGAATTATCTCATTCCAGCCCATTGGAATCCCATATCACTTCTGCTTTTTAGTTTAATCTAACAAAAGAAACAAAATGATGTTAAGATATTTAATTTTAGTATCTGGAGCAGTGGGGTTGTACAATGAGTCAGAACACAGTTATAGCTGATTGGTAGAAGAGATCTATCATATTTTTCAGACTATAAGATGCTCCGAACTATAAACGCACCTAGCTTTTGGGGAGGAAAATAAGAAAAAAATCTGGAAAAATATGGTGATTCCTGCATGAGGCAATATAGACCGTGATTGGTTGCTGTGGGTGTAAAGGGGGAGTTGCCTTGTTCCCCATCTTTTTTTCTTCTGTGTGCCCCTATATGATCTGTGATTTATCTGATGATTTACCTGATGATGCTCCCGTTTGCCTGACTATCTAGTTTGCTGTGTATATAGTGCAAATATATTTATTTATATAAAACTACAAGTTAGTGTCAACATCTCTGACTTCATTTCTGACTTCAACTGCTGTGCAATTCCCTGACAAATGAGCACTCTTTTGAAGGATGTGTGAACATCAGAAAGTCTACCACTATGAAATAACCCATGTTGAAAGTAGGTTAGAGAACACAAAAAAGACATGCCAGTAGTTTTAACTTATGGCAGCAAAACTATACCTACCCTATTTATTTCCAGTATGTGAGGGTCATAGGAGATCAGTAAATCACACATCATATAGCATACCATCTAATTTATCCCAAACCTCTTTTGCTGGCACCAGTGAGACCAACAGGAGCTGCTGCTGGCCACAATGTCCTCACATTGGCAAAGAGACCCAACAGAGGGAAAGTGCTTTCATTCACTTCCAACAGCTCTGTGGCATGCCATCTGTGCTAGAATGTGTAGCAATTTCTATATCCAGCACAGAAAGATTATGATCCAGCAGTGGGAAGGAAGCCCTGAGATCTAGCCATTAAGCCATGCCTGAGGAACGCACACCAAATATTCACCTGTGCCCTTAAGTTTTTTTGCAAGAAAGCAGATACCATTGCTTGATAAAGCAAAAGCAAGAGTTGTCATATTCTGACAAGTGAACTGGAACATGATAAAGAAATGACAAGTGCAAAGGCAGAAGGGAAGAAGGGAGAGAGGGAGGAAGGAAGGAAGGAAGGAAGGAAGGAAGGAAGGAAGGAAGGAAGGAAGGAAGGAAGGAAGGAAGGTGGGTGTCAGGTGTCAAGTGTCAACTCATAAAACATTTTGTATACACGTTTTATAGTTGTCAGAAGGAAAGAAGGAAGGAAGGAAAGAAGGAAGGAAAAAAATAATTACAAATTAAGTTACTGAAATAGAACTGATAAGGTTGGTCCCCATAACACTCAATCACAATAAATGCTTCAATTCTTTTAGCTTGTCTCCTGGATTTTAGCCTGCTTCCCTCAACCACTATAGCAAACTTTATCTCATGTCGCAAGTAGAGAGGCCATAAACATACCATGAGAAATAAATGAAAAGAATGAAGTGATAATCAATGATTTTTAAAGAATTAAATAGACCTGAAACTGAAATAAATTGTACCCATAAAGACTGCTGTTAGATATCCACTCATCAAGTCTATACAAACTCCCCTCACGCACCTGTACATGCACACATTTTTCTCTCTCATGTGTATGCACAGTTTCCAGTTTTTTTCTGGCCCTTCCCTTTCACAAAGCAAGAGAATGAAGAAGCTAAGAAGTTTCCCTAATTTATTTTATCCCACTTTATTTTTTCAGCTTTTTTTCTGAAAATGGTGTCCTAATATACTTCTTGTGTCAAACTATAATTATTATAAAAAAAATAAACTGAGAGGCAGCAAATAATGAATACATATAAACAGATGTCAGATTGATTTCATTTTTAATTCTAGCCATCCATTCTATTTTAAAGTATCCCTAAGATACATTTCTATAACTAATTTCAGAAAGTGAAAGATGTGTAGTACGTAAGATGGAGAGGAAGTGCACATTTTTATCTCTGAGTTTTAATGATTCTGATGGTCTGTCTGAAAGATCATTGAGAATAACAGAATAATAAAGCTGGTAGGGACCTTGGACATCTTCTAATCCTAACCCCTTACTCAGGTGGGAAAATCTATACCATTTCAAAACAAACCATTGTCCAATCTCTTCTTTAAAAACTCCAGAGTAGAACACCCACAACAGCTGGAGTAAGGTGTTCCACCAATTAATTGTTCTAATTGTTGTAAAATTCCTCTTTAGTTCTAGATTGGATCTCTCCTTGATTAGTTTCCATCCATTGGTTCTTGCCTTCAGATGCTTTAATGTATGGTTCTGCCTCTCCCCACCCAATGATACTTGCTCCTTTAGTCATTGGACTATGCAGTGCTTTGTATTCATATGGACATGAACATAAAATCTGGCAGCAACTTTTTAAACCAAACACATCTTTCATTTGTTTATTGGATTTTTACCCTGCCTTTATTGCTTTATAAGTAATTCAAGTTAGCAAACCTATCTAAAATCCTTACTCCTCCTAACAACCCTATGAGGTGGGTTGTGCTGAGAGAAAGTGGTTGCCCAAAATCTGTCAGCTTTCATGCCTAAGACAGGACTAGAATCCATGACTTCCTGGTTTCTATGCAGCACTTTAACCACTACACCAACCTTTTCCTGGAATCATGCAGTAGCTGTAGAAAGTAGCTGTATACAAACCCAGGAAAAGATGCAGCTGCTTTAAATATTCTGACAGATACTATGTGCATGAGATGCACATTCTAATTCACAATTTTTTTTCTTTGAATCCAACGCAAAGGTAGTCCCTTTTAATCATCATGAAGGATAGGAAAATTACTAACCTTTGATATTATATAGGTTCCTTTCTTACTTATCTCCCTAGCTCTTTGTTTTTCTTTTGTTTTCAGGAAACTTTAAGTTATGCTGAGAATTGTAATACTGCAGGTGCCTCGATAAATAAATCCCTGTAATAGAAGGTGATTACGAATGATATCACCCTTTACTAGTTACTTCATGCAACTCGTACTACATCGCTCAGAATCCCAGGCACTCCATGCTAAGAAGAGAGCAGAGAAGAAAGGACATGTTTACTTTCATAAATTTCTAATTTAGCTTAGGATCTAGCCACAATAGCTCAGCATCTCTGAGAGCACAATCTAATGCACTTCTAAGTAGGAGTAACTCCCTGAACATAGCAGGACTGATGCCTGAGTAAACATGTTCAAGACTGGCCAGCTGGTACAAAATAATTTAGTCATGACTAGAATGACAACTCCAAAATTCTTGTTCTATGCTGCTTTACTCTGATTTTTAAGCCAACCAATACTGGCCAAGACAATTAAATGAAACAAACAGAAACTGTTCTTGATCTCACATTTTTTGAGTAGTCTCAGAGCTGAAGCAAGAAGCTTTTCTGTGGCAGCTTTGAGCCAATGAAATAGATTTGTGATTGAAATCAGGTTAGTCCTCTCTTTATTGATGTACATTTCTAAGTATGGAGATGTCCCAGAAAGCCTTCTCCTAAGAATATTGTGCCATCTTCATTTTCTGTTTTTATAATTGTTACTGTATGTTTATGTCTTTTGGTTATTATATTTTTTATATTGTGGGTGAGTTACTTGGTTTTTATAATTTATGTGTGCTGTCAAGAGATTCTGGATTGTGGTGGGGTAGAAATATGGTAAATAAATAAGTAAGCAAATAAACATTTATTGTAACTTCACCAGCTGGCCGTGAGAGTCCAAAGTTTGACTTTCAGTCTTTCAGTAGCAAGCTTTCTATAAGTAAGTCCAATTATTTCCCTCTTTAACATTCTCTAGGGCGGCCTTTCTGAATCCTTTTAACCTCAAGGAAGCCTTGATATTATTTTTCAAGTCTCAAGGATAGAAATCATTAAAATATGAACATACCACAATGCACTGTACTTCTAACTTATGCAATCCATACCTTGTAATATTTACAACAGCAAAAACACACGCTGCCAACATGCCATGGTACATAAGCTTTCTCACCACTGTACTAGTATTATGCAGAATGAAAAGTACAAAAAGAGTTTTTTTTTCCCCAAGCACATCTCACAAAGCCCATCTGACCTCTCACAGGATCCTAAGGATTCATGGAACCCCAGTTGAGAAAGGCTGCTCTAGGCTGTCCCTTGTTAAATGTGCTGGACTTCGTGTCCTGCACTGGCTAGAAAACTCTTGTAGTTTCAGTCTGGCACATATGGAAGTGTCAGATTGGGAAAAGCTATCCTGGTGGATATAAGGTAAAGGCAACGGTTCCCTGGCACATACGTGCTAGTCATTCCCGACTCTAGGGGGTGGTGCTCATCTCCTTTACAAAGCCAAAGAGCCAGCGCTGTCTGAAGACGTCTCCATGGTCATGTGGCTGGCATGACTAAATACCAAAGGCACATGGAATGCTGTTACCTTCCCACTAAAGTGAGAATCCCCATTTTTCTACTTGCATTTTTTTACATGCTTTTGAACTACTAGGTTGGAAGAAGCTGGGACAAGTAATGGGAGCTCACTCCATTACACGGTGCTAGGGATTCAAACCACCAAACTGCCAATCTTTCTGATCGACAAGTTCAGCGTGTTATCCACTGAGCCACCGTGTCCTCTTATATCCTAATGGATATAGCAAAAAACAATTTCTGAAGGCAATTTTTTCCACTAGCTAATTGTTCTCACTGTTAGGAATTTTCTCCTTAGTTTTAGATTGTTTCTCTCCTCGATTAATTTTCATCTATTGTTTCTTGTCCTACCAAAGCACCTGTGGGCAGGACAAGAAATAGTGGATAGGAGCTAACTAAGGAGAGAAACCAGAACTAAGGAGAAAATTCCCTTCCAACTCTGTTATGGTTACTAAGTACAAAAATTCACCAAGCCATATTCTATATGAAAGAAAAAGGAAGATATGGTAGTTTAAGAAAAATAAGAGTGGTAGCTTGGTAAGAACATTGATTGAAGTGCTTCTTTTAATTCCATGAACAAAGAGCAGGGGGTTGGACTAACTGACCTCCAAGGTCCCTTCCAACTCTGTTACTATTATTAAATACAAAAATCCATGAAAGAAAAAGAAGATATTGACCTCCATGTGTGTTATAGATGTTGAGGTATTCCCCGTTTGGAGAATGAGTGCACTCAGGGAAACGTAGTGAGAGTGATGTTGAATAACACACAACCAGCATACAGATACACTGAATAGTAAAATGTAGGTTTTACTTCCAGTAAACGGGTAAACGAAGTCCAACAAGCAGTCCAAATCATACACAGTTAAAGCAGTTAGTATCAGTCTAGGGATAATCCAAAAACGAAGTCAAGTATCATAAACAGAGTTCAGTAAATGGAGTTTGCTAACAGTTGCAAAAACTCACAGCAATCTGAGCAGAATGACGATCAGGCAATACGGCAAAACAGGAAATGCAAGGAGAAAGAAACCAGGTTTCTGGCTCCATCTTATGGCCGTTGGAGGAGAATCTCAGCCAATCACAATTACAGCATTCTCTTAAAGATACAGTATTAAATTACTATCCTGGTTTATATATTTCCAACCCAATTGTTAGGTGTCTATCATTCCTAACAATAGATATTGTTCATTCTCCATTATGGAGTTCCACTTGAATATGCTTTTTGGTTGTCCAAGAAATTCCCATTGGTTTCCAAGTGAGAATTCTCATTCCTTGGCTAAAAATAGCTTGGGTAGGCAATTTCCATTGAGGTTTTGGTTTGGGATGAAACATTGACACTTGATCCAGACTACAATAATCTTTGAGTCTGATTTTAACGAATGAAAATGGCCTGTTTAGTGTTATGTCTACTTGTGTTTTGAATGCCAGAGAGATAAGGAATGACTTTCCTTCTACAAAAACAAATTGTTGAGTAAAATGCTGAGGCCAGTTTCAGAAATGAGATTGAACTACACATAGCACCCTGAAGCAATGTAAATAAATAACTTTTTGATTTTAAAGTATGGAGTAGAAAATTAAAAGACATTTGTGGCATAAAAGACATTTGTGGCATAAATGTACCCTTTAGCCAATAAGAAATTCATAAGAAGTTCATGTGAAGCAAGAGCTGCTTTTGTGCATAAAATCTGTCTCATGAGATCCATATTTTAGTTACTAGTTTAGAAAGAACACTATATAATAGTCATAGTTTTGTTCCAATAATTATTATAGCTCAACATGTAGTTGATGTCCTCCAGATGTATCACAACAGCAACAGCCAGAATACTTAGCTAAGATGGCTTATGACTGTCTGGAAATTCTGACTGAGAATTCCAATGATTGCAATTCCAATGCATCTGGAATCATTTGCTGGAATTTGAAATAAAATATGGGGACATTTAGAATATTTATTTTTCTAATAATAATTTAAGAAATGCTTTTAAATGGTTCTAAACAGGTGGGCTTTTATGAAAGTTTTGAATTGATGAGGTTGCATTGTTGTTGTTATGATGATAATAAGGAATTTATAATTTTTCTCCATCCAAAAAGTATATTGCATTGTGTTAAGACATTGTGTTAGCAAGCACTGTTTGAAGGATATCTATCACAAGATTTTTTTTCTTCACTACTTCCTTTTTTGTTGTTTTTGTTTAAAGAATTGCAAGGGGGGAAGGAACTATGCCACATTCTTGAAGGAAATAGGTAATAAATTTTGAGATGGGATTTCCTATTTACACTTCCATTTCCCCCACCGGTTTCATTCTGCAGGACTGGGGAGAAAAAAAACCAAAGCAACCTTAAATTATAACTACTAACATTCTGATCGTAACTCTTGCCCAAATAGTGGTCTTCCATCCACAACGCATTTCTAAGTTAAAAGTTTGAAATCTTTAGAAAGATTTGAGATTTTGTAGAAGATATTGCGAAGAGCCTGTTGACAAAAGAACCATGATATTAATTGTAATGAATAGATTTTAAGAAATAGTTTTCCTTACATATTTCCTTCTTCTTTCATAATAAAAGTGCTTTACTTACCAGCATGATTTCATTATTTTGCAATTTCAATAAATGTAAGCACACCTTCACTATAAAATGCAAGTAATATGAAGCAGGCTATTCATATTTTTATAGCCCAGCTTTTTATGCATTGCTCTTGGATCATGTCATAAGTGTGGTGTAGAGGTGGGAATCTTGAACATCAACTTGACATGACTGCCTAATTTCACCAGAATTAGAGCCAAAATCTGGGCTGATAAATGCAGAACTAATATCCCAACAGGCAAACTAAGATGATGTCACTTCCTCAGAATCATCCAAGAGAAACAACTATTTCCAGATCATTTGCACTTATAACATGAAACCTACCTCATTTTTAATCCCTTTATTACCATTCATGATTTCACTTCCCTCTCCCCTTTTCTAACAAATGTAATAGAAACCTAGTGAATGCTTAGACTATCCCTGGCAATTTGTAAAGTTGACGGGTTTTATTGTGTGGTTTCATATATTCTAACAAGGCTCATTCCAATCATAATGACATTTTTCAAGACTGCAAATGTGTAAAACCTTGCATTTAAGAAGAAGAATCATTTTGAAATTCTGAAATATGTGTCTCCACAGACATAAGTTCCACATATGCTCTGCTATCTAATTAGGAAACAAGAAGAAAGACTGTTTTCATATGTACTTTTTAAGTGGGGGAGAGAGAAAACACCATTATGTAAAGGTTTGTAAGGGAGAGAGAGAGAGAGAGAGAGAGAGAGACAGACAGACAGACAGACAGACAGACAGAGGCCAAATAGAATACACACTTTCACACCACTACTGATATGTTTCAACCTGATTTGCATAATGGAAAATCTATGAAAGAGGGAGAACTAGTTGGAAAGGAAAGGGGAGGAAAACCTTCTTCAAGTAGGTACGAACACTAAACAGAAAAGCAAACAATACTCCCTCCTCAAGGTAATATATTTGCACAATTATATTTCATGTAACAGTTTCTATTGCACTTGAGTCAGTCAACTTTACCAATGCCACATTTGCATCAGTTAGACAACTGCAGTGTGCTCTACTGTTAAAAGGTTCAATTGATGTAAGATGTGATAGCTATGACACTAACTAATGTGTGATGTTGAGTTTATATTAAGATCCTGTTGAAAGATCTGCAATGATTATCAGTTGTTTTCTAGGCACAATTAATCTTTAAGGCCCTAAACAGCTGACGGCATAACTAAAGGAAGCTGGTATGGAAGAATGAGAAATACTACTGAGATTTACTTAATCTTTCTGCCATAACAGTAAATGCTGCTGAGTCAGAATGGGACAGATTGATTTCCAAAGATGCCTTGGGTGAGCTTCCTCTATTTAAAGTTCAGTGACAACCAAATAATTGAAACTAGGTATTTAGAAAAGCTGAGAAACTTATCCAAAGTTTATTTTCTCTTCTTTAAAGAACAAGACAGATTGTATGTTGAGATGGATGGAAAATGACATTTGAACTTGAAGAACCTCTATGGTACCACAGCATTCTCAGAGAAACTATAACTGCTGGTTGTCTTATGTTTGAGGTTAAGAAAGAGGAAGTTACAGTTTTTGAGAGTCTCAGAAATATAGATCTGATATTTCATGTGAATATTATGGCACAATGTCAGCAAATAATCCTTCTCAGAGATGCCCTGATTTTGAAGGTTTATTTGAAGGCTCATTTATCTGGCAATTTGAAGAAAGACTTTTCTTGCATTGCCCGTAAGGTATTAAAGACATTACTTTAGCAGTTGCATGTAGCTGTGTAATGATACTTGGGAATGTCCTTGGACAGTGGTCCCCAACTTTTCTGCTCCATGGACTAGCAGTGGGGGGCACAGTGGGGTAGGGAAGAGGGGAAGGTTTCGAGTGTGCATCCACTGCTTTTGCAAATGAAACTCCGCACACTTATATTCTTATTCACCAGTTGCCAGCCTGGTTCCAAATAGGCTGCATACTTGTACCAGGCCATGGACCGAAGATTGGGCACCCCTGACCTTGGAGACAGGAGGAAGAACCACAGATTAATCAACCATCAGTTAAAAGGTAGCTTTGCTGAAGAAGAAATGATGGCCTTCCCAAGTTTCTTGGACTATAAAGATGAAGATGGGGGAATTAAACATTCAGACTTGCAAGATTCCGTTAATATAACCTCACAATAAAGATGTAGAAAATACTCCTGGGTGTGCTTTTTGTCCGGTCTACTTCGCAAGGCTGACAAGGCTGCTATACTCTTTTGGCTTTTTAGATGATGTGACAAACTTCCTTTTTGACTATAACATTTGAATTGATCATGATTTTTAATATTTTAATTTATTTTGTATGGTTTTACTGCTTGTATTATTTTGTACTTTTATTTTACCAGTGAGCCATGTTGTGCAGTATTGTAGAATGCAGCCAACATATGCTGGATCGTGGAGAAAGCTAGGAGGTCCAGAAAAACATCTACTTCTGTTTCATTGACTATGCTAAAGCCTTTGATTGTGTGGATCACAACAAATAACAACAAGTAAGAGGAGAAATGGAACAAGGGAGATCAAGAAAATCTACTGTTTATAAGGGTGGTATCAAATGAACTGGGCACGTCTTAATCTTCAGGTCATCTTTAGAATCTCCCCATAAATATGCCATTATTACTGACAATTCATGTAAAGAATAAACTGGAGACCTCTAGAGATGGAGAAAAAGTTTTAAAAAGTTTCAGAAAGGTATTACCACCATTATTACAGGAAGTACCAATAAAGTATATATATATGGTACTCAGCTTTGTTCAGGTATTCATCATTATAGTTGTGCTTTTAAAGTCATAGCAACATTTCGGCATAATCTCATCTGCCATCATCAGGCTTCTGTACTGTGTTCATCTGTGAGTCAGACTTTCACAGCCGTTTCTGTTTTAAATTTGGGGCTAGCCTACTGCTGTGCCAGAATGGTTTTTTCTTCATCCCGATTGGTTGGGAGTCTTGGTCTGTGTTTATTGGTCTTGAAGTTTGCTGTGTTCTGCTTGATTGGTGTTTCTAATATCTTCTGTCTGTTTTGTGGCTTTTTTTTTTTGTCTTGGTTGGCTGGCAACATTGTGTTCCTGTATTGGAGGCTTTTAGTGCAACTTGGCTCTGAGTAAATGGATGGCTATCATTTGTCAATTATCTGAAGAGATGACCATTCTGGAACAGCAGTAGGCTAGCCCCAAATTTAAAACAGAAACGGCTGTGAAAGTCTGACTCACAGACGAACACTATACAGAAGCCTGATGATGGCAGATGTGATTCTGCCAAAACGTTGCTACAACTTTAAAAGCACAACTATAATGACATGGGAAAATACCCGAACAAAGCTGAATACCATACATATAAATACCTGCGAAAATTTAAGAAAACAAAGTATATATAAAATATATAATATATATTTTAATGTCATTTCAGGTACTATTGTCTCCAAAGATGAAAATGAATCTGAAAAAAGGTGTCTTTTCTTGAATCAGGAACAAAACTATGCTGATAATTCAAGCCAGGGCATGGGTGGGTTATAAAACTCCTTTTGTACATGAACACTGGTGGGAAAGGTTTGCAAAGTTTTGCTAAAGAACCACATATGCCAAGATGCAAATATGAACAAGGAACCTCAAAGCTGGCCTTGTGAAGAGCCCTATTTATGTATTGCCATAAATGTATTTGCTCTGTACAGCTGTCAAACATGTGGCTTCTGCATCTGTTGTGGGTTGGAGCTAGCTCATGCATCCCAATCACATGTGAAATGAAGGGAAGCTGTCTGAACTTCTGCAAAATATTTTTCACTTCTAAAATAATCACAGTTCATCTATTGGTTTAATGAGAAATCATTATCTAGAGCGTTCAAATGACAAATTTTCAGTGTAGTACATATAAAAGCTTTATAAAGTTCTGAAGTAGAATTTAAAAGTTCCTTAACTATTTCCCAAATTACTGTTGATTTTTTTTCTTCCATGTAGCATATGCTTTAATCAGATCCCAAGTGTCACCCTTAAAAGCATTCCAAATTATCAATAAATTTCCTAATTATGATATGTACAGCCTCCCAATTCAACTATTGCATGTTTCTGATTTCAGGTCAGCTCTGGCGCCTGAAGGGGAAATATATCAGTCCAGAGTGGTTTGAGATATATAATTATCAGTTTGAGTTGAATCCTTAGACACATAAGAATACAAATGTCCACAATTCACATACATAAAATCAGTGAAAAATATAGATATGAAATTGTGTTTGCCATTTTGAGCAAACAGAAGCATTCTTCTTATATATAATACTGGTCTCTTAACTGTTTTTCTTGTTTGTTAGCTATGCTATTGATTTTTTAAAAAATCTTTGTTTGCTGTGGTAGAACTGTACATGGAGATTGCAGACTAAGTCCCTAGTATTTTTGGATAAGGCCATGAAGTTAGTTAGGTACCATCAAGTGAGGTTCAGGTTCCTGGTGAATGCATGAACAACTGCTGTTAATGCAATTGGAGGAGCCCAGCCTGGTGTCCTGGGAATTCTAAAATCCAACACATCCAGAGAATAACAGCTACTGTCGACAAAACTGTGCTAAATAAATCACTACACTGATCCATTATAAGACCAGTATAGTAAGATAGAGGTGTACTATTTATAACTAGACCTCACCATTATACATGGGAAGAAGATATCATTGTTAGCCTATTAAGATACCTGTCTAAGTCAGAACATTATCTCTCTTTCTTTTGTTCCAGTTGGATTGATGGGAACTACTCCAATTTCAATCACAGCTGTTAAAAGAGACCAACTCTTTAGTATTGGCTTAACACATAATTCAAAGAAGTAGTAGAGTCAAAACTAGGATGCCTTGGTTTGCATATGACTATGGCATGTATCTTTAATTAGTTCCACTATGCAAGTCAGAGGCAGTGCCTGCTTCCACAGTGTGAAAAATCAGGAGAAGTAATCTGGCAACCACAATTCTAATACTGGTAATAAAGCTTCTTTTGAAGAAAAAAAATCTCCAAGAAACTTGAGAGGGACTTTCAAAGATAGAAAGGACATCCTAAAATATGATGCAGAATATTCTGTAATTTTCCTTTCCCCCTGCTTCATCCTCTGTTAAATTGGATATTTTGATCTGAATATTCATTAGAAGAACCAGATGAAGTAAGCAAGAGGATGCAGTTAGTGGATCTTTGTCCCTGTTAAATAGGGAAGACATGGTTCTTCAATCCACAAAGGTAGAAACCCTGATCAATGACAAGTTTTTTCCATCTTAAGTTGAAAAGTCCTTTCCCAAGAACCACACCCACTCACTGCTGACCTCTAAAGTGGTCATAGGTATGACTACAAAGATCAATATTCCTTCTGAGTAACCTCTGACATTGGCTGAAGGGCACTGATTTCATTTTCAAAATACCCTCTGGGATCTCATAGATATTCTTTTTAAAATTATTTTTACAACCTGATTCAGAATTTCCGATTTAGAAATTCATACCAGTAATGTAAGAGATCTAATTATATGAACTTTTAATCCTGTTGTCATAAAAAAGAAAAGAGAAGTCATGGGCTCTGGTGGAATCATGTTGGAAGGAATATGACATGTGGAAAACAAGCTGACTTGTCTATATTGCTCTGTGCTTGGACTTCCATTGAATTCCAGAGAAGAGATTCAGTTCTGCTATGAATAGAATTTAGAATTTAAGTAACTTGCTCTGTTACGTTAGTATTGATCCATTAAATATCCTTTATAATCATCTGATCCTTGTATTTCTCATTTTTTCCTTCATTTCTGCATAATACACTTTGGCAGAAAAAATATATGGCAGCTAGGACCTTTGAAGTTGAAAGAACCTCAGATGCCAGGGAGATAGCCAGTGATGGGAAGAGCAACAAACTGCTGATGTAGTTGAGTCTACATGTATGGGTATGTATTACTGTTTTATTTTAATTAAAGTAATACCCATAGCTAGATAAAAGGGCAGGAGTATATGACCATTAACACTGAAGGATAAATGTGTCTATGTAGATGAACCAGGTCTTCTGTAGTTAATTAACTATCTAAGCAGAACTCAGATCCAATTTCTTCTCAATTGAAAGTTTTGTAGTAAAATATGTCAACAATGAGTCCATGCAATCTCAAGCAATTTGGTATTAACTCAGGCTATTGTCTGAGGAGCCAGGACAACAGGTGTTTCTCAAGTGCCTTTAATAAAGTCTGCAGAGAAATCAAAAAGTTGTTAGAAAATTATAAATGTTAATATAGTAATTGAAGGATTATCACTAAATATGTAACTGGAGAATAATGATATTGCTTTTATTTATAAATACCTAAATGGAAACATCAGTTTTACCCTAGTTGCATAAAACATATTTTTGGATGTGGTTTTAAGGACACCTTCCAAAGACCAAATCTGGCTTTCAGCCCAGGACGTTAAAGAATCTATCCTTGTTCTACACCAGGGGCATAGATGTATAGGTGATTAGTGAGGAGAGCTGTCCAAAAGCTCTAGAGATGGCAGCCATGATTGAATCCCTTTTTATGTGCATTGCAATTTATGTCAAAATGATGCAGATCTTTTATAATATGGGTGCAGCTGCCTCTTGTCCCTTGTAGATTCTTCTATTCTACATGCTTATCAACAAGCTTTTTTTACACAAGTCCTCATACGCATACTTTTAAAAAGACAACATAAAAATATAAAGTTTGTTCTTTAAACTGGCAGTCACTTTGGTTTCTACTGGAAGAAAGAATTTTTTTTTTAACAGGATGGGAAGTTATTGGAATTGCTAATCTATTGAATGCCTGCACTTTTAAATTCCAATAGAGGTTTACCTATCCATCCAGAACTGCATACATTGGTATACATCTGGTATACATTGTTAATATTTGACCTTTTTTAAAAAAAGAATTGTTCTTATATTGCTCATATATGCAGGTACACACATACACATTCATCCATTCACCCACACACTTTCTCTCTCACACACAGAATAAACTTGTAAGGGACATGTTGTGTCATTCCCCCCTTTTTCCTTCTGTCAATGGGAGTCTCTGTAAATTAGAATCTTACTCTCAGTGGGTCTTTCCTGTATAAAATGTAAAATAAATAAATATTGTATGGTTGTATAAGCTTTTGAGACCTGCAAGGCCTTCTAATCAATTATTAAATATGACCAAAGATGACATTTCTAACTATTGTACTTGCCTTTAAAAGAGAAAGTGTGTGCAAGAAAGGACATCCTCCTGTAATGAAGTTTTTAGACTTCATTACAGAATGATGGCATTCTTCCCATCTTCAAAGTCCTTTGCATAGCATCCTATTATAGAAGAAGGAGACAAATGAAAAGTCATTTCTGTATGGAGAAATGTGATTTCCCCCATATAGAAATGACTTGTCATTTGTCCCCTTCTCCAACAATTTTTAAGAAAAATTCATATGGTATTATTCAACTGCTGGCAAAGCTACCTTGTGCTGAGTATCCTAATGTGAGCATCTTTCTTTTTACGAATGGAAATGGAAGATCTGAATGCATTTTATAATTCAGAGACCAAAAGACAAAAGCCCAGTATAAAATAGCTGTGGTCAATGTTGTTAAAGCAAGGTTCAACTAAGCCATCCCAGTTAGCAGATAAAAAATAAGCAGACAGCTTAAATATTTCAATGACTAAAGACTTACTGGTCTGAGAAGATTTCTTGAACTTTTAAAAATTAATGGCTGCAAATCTTTTGTTTGGATATTGTATTGAACCATTTATTGAATTGTTTGCGGAGCTATTTTGCTATTGTTAGTGACATCCCAAATTGCCATCTCTCTCTCTCTCTCTCTCTCTCTCTGCCTCCCTCCCTCCCTCTCTCCCCTCTCTCTGCCGAAATAGAGTAGGATTCTCTCTTTCTGCTCTTTCACCAGCTGGTAGATATAAATTATATATTAAACTGTATTTGCAATGGATCACTGCAAGTGACAAATAGTTTTCAGAAGGCTTTGTCACTGCAATGAAGTGTGTGCCTTTAGTACAGTGGTTAATACAAGTCCTTATTCATATTGTCCAAGTCTTCAAAAAACATAATTCAGAAAAATGGGCAGCACTTTAATAGAGCTAATCTCTTGTTCTGATTCAGGCTTCAAGATCATCCGCCTGTAAATAAGTAAAATAAATAAATAAATAAATAAAGAGGAGGGGAGGTGTAAAAGGATTTAAGGGCTGTTAATCTTTCATAGTGGGGATATCTAGCTCTTTAGTCTCCCCTCTTTGTTGACAGAAGTGGCTTCTATTGTGCCAGCTCCAGTAGCTCAGAAGCCGGCTCCTTTTGAAGGGGCTGCTATCGCCACTCTGCATGCATGCCACCCTCACCCTGCGCTGGGAAGATAGGCTGGCCACATCAGTGGAGAAAAAGATAGAATTTCTGTGTCACTCCACAGCCTAGGCTGAATTCAGAGCCTGTAAGTAGTGCAGAGCAAGTGAATGGTAAGCGATGACAATGCCTTGTGCTACATGCTCAATGCCTCCTCTTGCTCTTATTTGACTTTGTGTGCTTCACTGATTTTATTATGACAGCCTGAATACTGAGGAGGGAATTAAACTGTTAAGCAGGCATCAGAGGCTGTCTAATGTTTAATGCAAGAGTCGGAGCATGTAAGAACTGATAATGAATACAAACAGGGCGACATCTTATTTGCTGTGTTTTTATTAGGATGACTTGAGAGCTTGACATCCATTGCTATCACTTTTCCTCTTCTAGGTTGGGTGGTGCATTGTGCATTTGTGCATGTGCGTGTGTATGTGCGTATGGGAGGGGGTGTGAGAGGTTTTATTGGGGAGGCTGGTTTTGGGAGATGGGGGTTATATTTCCTCAAGCACCAGTGACAAACGTGCCTAAATGTGATGTGAATTAAAGGCGGCTGTAGGAGATTGTAATACTTGGAAATCATCACCTATAATAATTATGTATAGATAGGAGGTAGTCATGGCTGTTAAAAGGTCACCCAGTGAGATGTAATTGTCTTTTTCATACTCCAGTACATTTACTAGGACAGAAGCACGACCCTGCTGGCAATAGCAGTAAATATGCCATCTTGAGAATGTAATGATACATGCCAGCACTCTCTACCTCTTGCTGACTGCCCAATTCTTGGTAGGAGCTGGCAAAAAAAGAGAGGAGTTTAAAATGTGTGTGTGTGGGTGGGGGGGATCCCAAATCATTCTTTTTTAAAACTCTAAATTATCTATCTATCATCTATCTCTCTGTCTATCTATCTATCTATCTATCTATCTATCTATCTATCTATCTATCTCTATATCTCTATCAGCTATCTCTTCAATGTAATTCATAAAAGACACTGTACATAGTAGAATTGTATGGCAGAATTGTACAGCTTAGACACTGCCATTCGGGTATGACAATACTGTAAAAAAGGAGCTGATGGGAGGCTGCTACTTAGAGAGAAATATTTGGGCCCGATTAAGAGTTATAAGTAAAGAGACTTTGCCACCCTGTAATTGTGGAGGCTGCCGCACATGGGGTTTACCCCCTCACTTTAACAATGCACCCATGGAGTTATGAGGCCTAGGAGTTACAAGTAAAGTTAACGGATAGAAGGGAAAAGAGGTGGGGGTAACGCCTCAAAGAATAAAGAATGTTTTGTTTTGTCTTTCAGGCAGTGTGCATATCTGTTATTTTGGAAGCACTCAAATATAAAAGCAAAAGGCATCTCTCCCCCTTCCTTAAATGAAAAACAATAGGCGATGCATATCAACAACATAAACAAAAATTAATAATGTTTGAAACGGATGATGGATGTCACAGATGCCTGCTACAGCCCTCATACAGGAAAAGAAGGGTGGGGATGTATTCCAAAGAAGAAAATGAACTGGAAAAGAATGAAAAAAAATGTTGAACAAACTAGAGTTTAGCCATTAAATTCATATCTCTTGTGTAGGGTGATGTTAATAATTTTGAATAATCAGTATCCAGCTAAAGTGGGCCTTTGCTCTTTTGGTTATCAGCAAAAGAACAATGTCCTCATTTTTCTGTCTTAGATGTATAATATTTCTCTGAAGAGTGAGAATTCCTGTGTTTAGTACTTAGTATTTAGTTTTAATATTAATTCAAGCTCTAATTCTAGCTCTTCGTCCTAATGAAACAGAAGTCCAAAGACATATTGATGCCTGATTGCAGTGACTAATAAGGCCTAAAATGTTAGTTGCTTAAGACAACTGCTCAATTTTTTTTTTTTTAAAGTGAGCTGCAATATGTAACAGCCAGCTCTGTTCCTGGAGCATCTTAAACATCCCTTTCTGTTAGAAATCTCCAGAGTGCCAGGCTATACTAGTTATTACCAATTGAATTTTCAATAGCAAACTTACCAAGCCCTAACTTTGACAAATTTTATTTCACATTTGTCAAAGGAAATAAAGCTGACAGCATTACAGGGGCTGTGTACTAAAAGTAGTATCTCAATTCCAACAGTCTGTCCGACCTCTCTCTCCTTAGGGGACCATTAAATCTGGGCCCAATTCACAGCTTTGTTTGAACACAATATATTTTACTCCTTTTCTTTGCACCCCTGATATTTATTTCAGTGTTAAATCTCTTCTTCCCTTCATCTGTTACTTTGTTTTATTTCTGTTTTTGAGAACCTATATTTTTGCTAATAAATATTCACTACACCATTTCATCCTGTATTTAATATGCCCAATGCATGTTTGCCGTGCTAACTTCTCAACAGATTGAGTGGACATTCCACTGTTGCAGTGCAGTCATAAAATTCAGGAACTTATAAAATCCTACCTTTCCTTTTCTACCATTAGCTTCCCCCCACCCTTTCTTTCCTTGCTACAGTATATTTTCCCCACTGGCTTCAGCAGCTCAAACAGAACCACAGCTCCTCCCTGTGGTCCTAAGAATGGATTACTTCACAGCCACACCAGAGAGTTTCCTCAAAAGAATGATCATAATCCTTGTCCGGTTTTGCTCGACAGCACTGATGCTTGACCACGGCCGGTTCCTGTGTGTTCCAGGCATGATTTTTATATGCCACAAATATGTGGCTAAACAGGAAGCAAATCCATTTGGAGCAAAGCTTTGCCTTGTGCCAAGAGTTAGATACGGAACCATTGTTATATGTGCTGGATGTCTTGCGATTTTTGTCTCAGTAAGTCACATGAACCTAGCACGGAGTTCATTTGCTGATATATAGATCTTGTCATTTTAACAGACTTACTGTTCATTTAAAGTAAATTAGAATTATAGTCCACTTCTCCAAAGGCTTAGCATATGACGGGACTGTGCAGTAACACTAAAACACATACTGTATTCATCTTTGATCTATTACATGTCGTCATCTAACAAAGGCTAGGGGAGTTCGAGATATAATAGGCTGTGTTTGATCACAGGAAAACTTGCCCCCATTCTGGACTATGGATTATAACATTGATTTTTTTTTTTTGCTCATTCCTTATTTTTTACAAAGGGACTTTTTCCACAACACCACATTCTTTTATTGAGATAATTACAACTACTGCAATGCTTGCTTCAGTATATTGTCTTCTGAAAAAACAAAAACAAAAAGACCCATGATTTTTATTTTTAAAATAAGCATTGCAAGTGATTCCCTCCCCCTCCCCCGGCTGAGTTATCTCAAAATAGTCAATGAAACAGATCAAAATGGAAGTAGCTGTTTATTTTCTCACCATCAGATGTCCTGACAGAATATCTTCTGGAAGGTTATCATTCCTCATGTTGTTGAGGAGAGGGAGAAAATGGCCTTACTCACACAGGTACAGAATTGTGTGTGAGTGTGTCTGTGTGTATTAGTGTCTGTGTGTGGGGAAAAGAATATGTTTTGCACATGTGCAGATGGATGCTAAATTCAAATACAAATAGAAAATGCCAGTTACACTTAGATTTTATCACTGAAAGAAGATTCTGCCCATAATTCAAAGATATTCTTGTTCCCATTTCCCATTCTTGTTTCATATTAATTTAGGAAATCTTCATTATATATATATATATATATATATATATATATATATATATATATATATATATATATATATATATGAATGGGAAAAGTGTTTCTCACTTTTCTGTAGGATTTGTCTCTATGATATTTATCTTTTCTAACACTCCCCAGCCATATACCATACATACACACTGAGAAACCCAAAATCTTTTTCTTCTTTACTATGTAACAATACCCTTTGAATATGAAAACAAAATATTTCCTAAATTCTTTTTAAATGTTTTAAATAAGAAAATGAATGCAATCAATATTTTTTAAAAAATACCAGATATCCTGTTCTAAATATACAGTATTCATGAAAAGAAATAACAAGCTTATTTAATCCAGACTTGTGTCTGCTCTCATCTCCTGTCAAACATATATGAAGTACAAACTGGAATCTGAAGAATTGTTATACATTGTATAAACATTTAAATTGATGTAACAATGAACACAGCTGACATGTGCAAATGCTGATGTTTATGATCTGAATAATGAATCAAGAACATGGTTTATTTATTTTTAACAACATAATGTATAATTTTATCCAGAAATGTTAGCAGCCCTAAGTTCACTCTGCCTATGTATATAGAACATAAAATCTAAATAGTTTAATTATTCTTAAAGAACAAAATGTAATAAAATTTGCAGAATAATAATTGTGGGTTCTTCCAGAATTGTTCTACAAGGTGATAATAATGGATGGAATTAATTAACCAGCAATGAATTTTCAAGCAGGGCATTCATATATGTTGTTTTAAATTCCTGTGTTCCATATGCAATCGTGTAATTCTGCTTTATTATTTACTAAACGAATACATGTAAATAAGTTTTTATTCTTTAAAGATAAGAAGATGCAAATTAGCAAAAGGAAATTATGTTCTGAGTCCTGTGCAAATTTAACCTTGAATACTGCTAATTCTGTGTCACTCCTTGGTAGATGCATAGATTTTTCAAATCTCTGGTTAGCGACTTCGTTTAAGTCTAATGATTTGGTACCAAGCAAAATGCATTTGACCCAACTGTTATTAGGCAACTGTTCCTGAACCTTTATTGCTTTCATTACTAATTAATTCAGGCAGATATTTAACTTAATAAGGTAAGCAAACAAAAAACTTCATATGCTTTAAATTTTGTAGACTCTCTCCTAATTAGCTTTTTGTGTGTGTGCTCATTATCAAGATTAATTACTTATACAAGTGTCAGGCCTTACATTTAGAGTACTGCACTAGAAAAACACATGCACAATACATTGACCACAGCCAGTTCCTCTGTTCCAGACTTCATTTTATTTCATAAAGATGTGGTTAAACAGGAAGTAAATCAGAATTCTTGAGAGCTATTTTACTCTTTGAGAGAATATAGAACAGAAAACAAAACAAAATAACCATTCTATATATAGGACCAGCATTGTCTTGTGATATTTTGGCTGAGCTTAATAAAATTATTAGTCAAGTAAGATTTCAAAACTTGTATACAGAATCCATTTTATACATAAAAATAGAGAAAGAGATGCTTATTTATTTTTTTCAAAAACTTGAAGAAGGTAAAGTTCATTTAAAATAGAAACTAATTCCAGATCTTTCCTGTTTTATAAGACAATCAGAAATGTCACACTGCATGGATGTTTCTTAATGCAGAGGTATTAAATGCTTGACAATATTTCCTACATTGCTTGTTTTAAGCTAATGTAATAATTCCTACTACTATTAACAGACAAATTTGAAGGTAATCCTTTGATATCTTTTTAAAACCCTGTTCATGCTTGTTTCCAAGATATCTACTATTAGGGACAAATTGTCCATAATGTGCTCAGTAATTTTGGGTACCATTGCCCTTAGGCACGCAATTCAGGGTTATACTAATCACATAGTATGTATATGTTTGTTAAAACCAACCCAGATACATCATGATGATAATCTGTTTAACGGCATCTGATCTTGAATTCCTGACTGTGTTCTGTGTTCATTCAAAATATTCTCTGAAGCTGTGGGGTTTACAAAACTTTGAAGACAGCAGTGTTCTAATTTTGAAACCTGTCCTATAATGTCTATCATTTTTTTCAAAGGTTTGGTGTGCCTCTCTTGATTTGACATACAAATGTTGAAGTTTGTCACTATCATATCTTTATATTTCCACGACATGAAAGTGCTGATTCAGGTTTTTTTTTTTTCTGTGTAAAATATATCCTTGAAGGCCAACTGACTTTCAATGTGTGTCAAAATAATGTATGTCTTAATATTTGGTTTGACAAATAAAAAGTATATGCACTTTATATGAAGTCTTCTTGGGTTTTTTTTGGGGGGGGGGATTTGGTCACTATATAAATAATTGTCTGATTTTAATTTAAAGTCTATGTCAAATTTTATATCATTTAGATATTCCTCATAAATCAGGCATAATGAGACCATTTAGAATTCTGAATATGATATTTCAGACGAAGGACTCAGATATATAATTGGCATACATCTTCCAGTGATAAAAGATCTATTTATAATGTTGGTTTGAACATGGGTTAGCCTTTTTAATAGTTTTAGAGCAGTGATTCTGTACAAGCCCTTTTGCTTTTAATTCTTTTCTTTCTTTAATGGGTGACTGGATGAATTCAGTGGTGGATTTTTTGCGACACTAAAGCAGCAGATAAGTCTATGATGTACTCTAGCTATGTGGTTTAAAAATCCCTTACCATATGTTTTCTCACTGGAATGCCTCATCTTGCAAAATTACAGGAACCGAAGCTTAAAAACACAATTAGGTAATTTTAAAATAAAGTATTAAAGAAATATTGCATACTTCCAGATTTGCCTGCTATTGTTTTCCTCCCATCTTCTTATAGATTTTTTAGCTTCTTCTGTTGCTTTTGTTGGTTAGAGAACCTGCACTGTGTCTGATTGTTGTCGTAATCATGCTGCACATTTCTTCTTTTTTTCTGATTAGGTTACATAGGCTGAGGTTAAATTATAAATGAAAGAATAGCTAGCAGAGTACTTGTCATAACAGTGCCTTTTATGTTGCTATAGAAAAATGGGAAAGGAAATGGATGCTTGAAAAGACACTAGGCAAGGATTTTTCTCCCTTATTTTTCTCCTCTTTTTTGTGTGACATAGTATTTGCACATAAAAGTAATGTCATTTATTACAATGGCTTCTCCCAATAAGTTTTTCTGAAACTGCATGGAATATTTGTCCAAAAATGCATGGCAAAAGAATATATAATATATAACAATATCTACAAAACTTCATGATTTTCTGTCTATTAAATTTATGAACTATTGTTTTTTTCCCCCAGACTTCAAGTCCCATGAAAAACAAAGATAAAGAAAAAGCATAGAGCATGCATTCTTTCAATAATTCTGTGTCTACCTTCTAAACACTGGCAATATAGAATGTTGTTTTTCATAAGAAATATTTTAAATTTGCTCTGAGTTACCACACAGTAACTTAATACTACAATTCTAATACTAAACCCTGGAAAATATTATTTTTCTTAAATATTTTTTTAAAACAAATATGTGGCATTGTGGACTTTTAAACATACCATAATTGAATTATTTAAAATAACAGCTAAAAACAATGATACTTTCAGGAGGAATGAATGTGTTAAAGTTTTGCATATGTATCAATGCTATGTTTTTTTAAAAAAAAAAATTAGCTCAAAATCTTAACTACGTGAATTTAATAAGGAGCGATCTGTGGCAACAGGGAGGAGAAAGACATAATACAGGCTGTTGTTTCGTTTTATACAACAAACACAGCAATGATTTCCAAAACAGAAACATTTTTTAATTACTTCCTCTCCTCTGCACATATTCTTAATACGAAACATGGTTCAGCTTTTCATATGTAATATGTAGCTCAGTGGCTCCCCACACATGAGTAAGAAGAAGCTGATATGAGATCTGAAGCCTTAATTGACATATTCTGCAGTGATTTGACAACAGACGAGCTGGATGGCTTCTAAACATTCACAAACAAGGAATCTTTCCTTTGTCATTATGCCTGGGAGCTGTGCTTTTTCGTTTTCTCTTTTTCTTGTTTGGCAACCCTGTAACCTGCCTTAAGGATTCTTGCCCCCCTCCCCCCATCCTATTTTATTATTTTTTTAAAAAAATCTTATTGGCAGAAATATCAATGTTTCCCAGGATAACAAATCTCCTTTTACAACCCTTGGTGGAGTTTGGTTAGGGGCTACCTCTGAGCAACATGAACTCGGCCTTGCTGTGTATCTTATAATAATACTTTCACTGTGGTAAAGAATCAGGATACTTCAGAAACAGCCTGAAGCCATACAGCTGATTATTTCACCAAATTTGCATCTTTTCAACAGTAATGGGGATGTCTTTCACAAATGCTCCCAGGCTCTAAATAGATGCTAAGTGGTTGTTTCTAGTTCCTTCTCTCTCTGGAGCCTCCTGAGAGTCAGTTCCCATCCCACCAGCTCTGCCCGCCCCGTGCTTAGCCCTCTGGCAGTTGTGCACTGCTCCTGGCGTCTGGCAGAACCCAACAGAAGGGCATACATTTAGTTAGTTGGCCAAGTAATTCAGGCACACTTGGGACTTCTAAGAACGCCTGCTTGCCTGCCTGCCCGAGATAGCGATTATTTTCTCTTTTCCTGAGGAGAAAAAATTAAGTGGCCTCCAGGAAAAGGGAGTTGTCTCAGGTGTCCTTGGCTTCTGAGTTTTATATCCTCTATGTTGTCAGGATGAGATTTGTGTTTCCTACTTAGAGATTTAACACCATTGGATTCTTCAGCCCAAGGAAATCTGTGGAATAGGAAGAAAAGACAAGAAAGCGAGGCAGGGCTTGAAAAAGGGATGAGGTGAGAGAACGCAATTGAATAATTACATATTTTCCAGTGAGTGATGAAAGACAGTGATGAGAAGATCTAGGGACAGCAAGGTGTATGGTGGTTTTTCAAGTTGCCTTTGTTATTTTTATATTGTAAGGGGTAAATTAGGGCAGAAGAAATCCCCCCATTATTATGCTGTGCCTGGCAAGGCCCCTAAATATGTATATAAAAAACAAAATTAAGCTCACTTCCAAGTACATGTATATGAATCAAAGATAAAAGATGAAAGTTTGGAAATATCTTAAAAGGAAAGTAAAACATAGTATGTTCCTCCAGCTATTCCTAGGTCATGGGCCCATTATAGAAGCATGATCTTGTGGTTCTTCTACTAATATTGCATAATGTTTCAAAGCAGGTCCATTTTGAATCAATTTTAGTACAGGATAGCTGTAACTTGGAAAATGAGGTTGCTCATTTCACCATTACAAATCTTGAGGAACCTCTTTATAAAGGTTCCTCAATATTTTTGTGTCTTTTCAAAAGGCTGGTAAGCAGGGGTGGGATTCAGCTTTTTTAACAACCAGTTCTGTGGGTGTGGCTTAGGTGGTGGGCATGGCTTGGTGGTCATGTGACTGGGTGGACATGGCTTGGTGGTCATGTTATTGGCTGGGTGTGGTCAACTCAATATCACTCACATTGAGGCACTCATTTCCTCGCCTGGCCTCTCATGACTGTGGGGATGCTGCAACAGTCATAAGTGTGAAAAATGGTCATAAATCATTTTTTTCAGTGCCATTGTAACTTTGAATGGTCACTCCACACAAGCAAAGTACCAGCAAAAAGGGAAAAAAATTCCAGAGACGTTCCTGAGACAGGAAGTCTAGTCCTGCCAAGAATGTAATAAGGGTTAACGGAGAGGCAGTTTCTGTAAGCAACACCAGAATGTTTCCTTCTTGCCTTCCTTACAGGATTAGGCCAGTAATTTATTCTGACAACCGGTTCTCGAACTGCTTAGAATGTTAACACCCGGTTCTAGTGAATAGGTGCGAACTGGTAGAACCCCACCCCTGCTGGTAAGAGTTTAATCAATCTAAGCACACTATTGATCAATAAATAAAGCCATATACTACATTAATGGAGTAGTATTTATTGTAATATTGTACTATTGTACATAACTGCTTAAATATGTGAAACACATGGTAGAGGCTTGTGTAATCAAGTGATATGACTGGCTAAATTTTTTTAAGTCCAATGCTTTTTTAATATTGTGTTTTTAAAACAATTTTTCATAAACTTTCTTGATTGTGTCCTAATAGCACACTGAAAAACCTAAGTAACACAATCATTTAAAAACATCTTACTTATTAAAAAGGGTAAGAGAAATATTACAGATGATGCTTCATTGGGTTCCAAATATGAAATTCCATGTCATGGAATTATATATTTGGAAGCTTCTTCATTCATGTCAATAACTAGAACAATTTTGTTCATGACGTGGAATGAGTGAAGGAAATCTTTCAAATGTTAGACCTCCAACTATGCATTGCAACAATCATGAAACTTTGAATAGGTTTGTAAAACTACACTGGTTCCATAAAACAATAAAAAATAATAATTGTCAGAAGTTGATGCCCAGGATTACATTCATTTCTGCTGACTGAAGTGCTTAAATATGATATACTAAGCCTTGTGATTATGGACAAAAGGAAAGACAAAGGATATTTTCACTTCATAATGAGATTCTCTTCTGAGCATGTTGTAATAAGGATGGGTGTTATGTGCATGGGTGTGTGCTTATGCATGTATAGTAAAGTGCAGTTTAGCTCTCTTCTTAAGAAGCTTTAAGCAAGGTGAAAAAAGAATCAGAGGTGGAAATATTTATTGATCTAGAAATTTGTATAATATTGCCTTAAATGATAGCAATTACCAATGTAGAAGAAGGAACAGAACAGCCAGGGGTGGAGGAAAAAGGGGGATCAGCCTAGAATCATTATGTAGCCACAAATGAACTGAGTCCAAACCCCACCCCTTGATTACCATTACCTTTATCTAACTATAACCAGGTGCTTAACATTAGTTGAGAAAATTCCTGTGCATAGGATTTTAGCAATAAATCAGTTAGATTGAATCTTCACGTGTGGATCTAGTTTGACATCCAACGGTGAAAAGAGTAATTTCTTTTTAAAGTAATTAGCAAATTTTGAAAGAAAAATATAAATTTATTGGTTTCTCCTAAAATGAATATCTGTGTCTAATCTGTTTTGTATCACTTTTTTAAAGGCACCCGCATGAAAGATGATTTTAGATAATCAAAGACACTTTATTCCTGAATTTGGACTTAGACATTTTAGATAACAAAAAGCATTAAGCCAAAAGTCATGATGTATTTTAAGCCATTTCAGAAAGAAAGATAAGTTTCCAGTTTTCCAAAAACATAGTCCTGAAAACAAACAGTTAAAAGAACCAATCAGTTGCTATGGCTGAAGGAAGCTCTGATTTCATTATGATGGATCACAACATTTTAGAATAAATCTTTTCAAAACATCTTTTCAATACATTATAAGAAATTATTACCCAGGATGTGATCTCACTATTTCAGATGGTTGAAATAACTGTTTTTCTTGCAAAGTCAAATACCTGTGTTTATGGACGTAAGTGAACAGAATGAAATAAGAAAGAACCATATGTTTCCATTGTTGCCTTGTGTAATGCACTTCAGTTGCATTTAGGGTATAATCAGTATGACTATATTGCACTAATTATACCCTAAGGTATTTCAAACAGCTTAAAAATGAGGGTGATAAGATTTGAAGCACTTTGAAAGAGACTATGCTGGTTCCAGAGTTTCAGATTCAACTCAGCTTTAAAGATGTTTAGATTTCTCTCCAAGTCCTCCATAAATGAAAGAAGGAAATAGTCATATAATCCTAATGTCCAACCAGGAAATCACTTTATCAGGTTTGGGGAAATAAACTAAAGAAAAAGAAGGAGAATTAGGAACTATTTTGTTAATTTATCCATTCTTTGTTGATTGCCTTAGAAGCAATCAGAGCTGAATGTTCCAGAGAATGACTGGAGGATCACAGCTATGGAAGAATTTAGATGTTCTTGAAGAAGGAGTGCAAGAAAAACCCCAGAGGTTTTTCCCCAACTATTACAAGGATTGAGAAAACAAGACTAAGTGATGCACAGTCTGACATCCAAGTAAAAGTGCTATTCAATGGTGTTGAGATACATTGATGTTTAATCTTAAAGCAAATGTGCCCTTTGTGGTGTTCTGTAACCAGACAGTTATACTGGCTCATAGAAGCTACCATTAAGTACAGATTAGCAGGAAATAATGCTTCTATCTATGAAAAGGAACACCTGCTGGATTCCAGAGAGCAGTAATTGCTAAGGGCATGTCCCAAAAAGGGGAAAGGCAACTGTGGCCAGAATCTTTTTTGATCTTCTCAGATCAAAAATTCTCAGAATAGTAATGAATTTTTTGTGGGTAAAAGCTGCATTCAATCTCACTGTGAAGGGTAGCTGAAGTAGCTGCTTTCCCTTAACAAGCTGAGCAAATAAATCAAACTATAGAGACACTGAAAACTCTGAATTTGCCTGACATGGTTATTTTAAGAATTGTTTAGCCGGTTAACCCAAGTCTCCTCTTCCTCCACAGATAACCCACAGAATTGCCTGCCACTTTGTTGGGGCAAGGGGGTTAAAAAATTTCAAATCTCAGCTTCTGTTCCAAAGCTGCTAATGGCTGATCACCTATTAGGTCTTACTACAAGCTGATTGGGCACAAGAGTTGGAAAGAGGTGGTAAAGAGGGTGGTGCATAGACCACGTCCAAGTTTCCTTGCACTACACAACATATGTACTTCTAGGAGGTAGAGCCAGAAAGTGCGGCAACTCTGAAAGGCTAGAACTTTTTCAAATTTCATTTCTGCTTGATAGATACCAGCATTCTGTAAGCTAGCTCATTTGAGTTATCTTGGCTCAATAATTGTTGCCTTATATTTTTCAGTATTGCCCAGTTGAAGATTACCAATAAACAGACACAAGAGTTTTAGTACTATACTAGGTACAACTTGCTCTACTGGATCATTGTTTTAGAGATATTTCCTTACCTAAACAGAAAAACAGAAGGACCATGGGTGGACAAAAAAGCAGTGGGACAAAAAACAACTTTTGACATCCAGTCAGCTTCCCCACTCATGGGAAGCATCACAAATTAATTTTCTTTCTTTCTTTCTTTCTTTCTTTCCTTCTTTCTTTCTTTCTTTCTTTCTTTCTTTCTTTCTTTCTTTCTTTCTTTCTTTCTCTCTCTCTCTCTCTCTCTCTCTCTCCCTCCCTCCCTCCCTCCCTCTCTTTCTTTCTTTCTTCCTTCCTTCCTTCCTTTCTTCCTTTCTTCCTTTCCTTCTTCCTTTCCTTTCTATCATCACTCTCTTTGGGTCTACAACAACTTGCCATGGTCAACCCACTATGCCAACTCACCACAGTCAACTTCTTGTAATCAACTCACTAGGGCCAACTCACCAAGGGACAACTTGCAATAGCCAACTCATTGCAGGACAACTTGCTGTGGGACAAGAGTTATACTAATATTGAAGAAAGGGAGGGACAAATGAATGTGAATGATAAAAATTAAAATAACTTTTAAAATTATTTTAAGTAATTGTTGACTATGTTGATCATGTTGAGTTGTCCTGCAGTGAGTTGCCCGTGGTGAGTTGGCCATGGCAAATTGGTGGTGGCAAGTTGACTGTAGCAAGTTGGCCATGGCAAGTTGGCTATGGTGAGTTGTCCCATTCAAACACCTTCTTTCCTCCCTACCTCCTTACAATTGCTGTTGCCTTCCCCATTTACTTTTCTTGTGGAAGCAAGAAAATCATTGAGAAGGCAACAAAAATTCCAAGGCCAACAGGCAGTTAAGTAGCTGCTGCTGGTGAGGTAAGGAGCAAGGGGCTGCATGGGGAATGGGATTAGGAGTGGTACATGGAGGTTGTGTGAGAAGTGTCACACAGATCAGCAAAGACATATTCGTAGGCAACATAGATTGGGAAAGGTGCTCAGAAATGTGTGAAAGGTACTGTGCTGAGCAGTGAGGTAGCATAGATGTCAAGAAGAGTTCATGGGAATTCAAAGAATGGGTATAATTAGAAGAATGCATAGATGCTGCATGTGTGTGTGCCAGTACTGCACAGGTTCAAAAACTGCTGCCCTATGATACATCATTTCACCTATTTAACTATCATGAAAACAAGACAACAACAATATATATTTTAGTAATATATATTCATAGATTTCAAGACATATTGTAGGAAATTCATTCTTTATATTCCTGGGCTGACAGCTGGAATTTCTGGTCAAATTTCTGGCAAAAAGATATTGAAGTCAGGACTTACATATTACAATAGCTGTTTGGAAAGTACCATTATAATGTGGTACTGAAGGGTACGCAACACACAAAGAGAGACACATGAGATTTTAGTTAGTGAAACTAGTTCCTGAAACTAATTTTGTTTTCCCTTTTTGCTGGAAATCCTCAAAGTTTACCTGGAACTTTAGGAATATGAAAATGCCTCACTACTCAGAAACTTTACTTTAACTTTGTGTTTCCATCCTCTCTTTCCTTTTCAGGCATCCAAATGTTATAATGAATTGCCCAATTGGTTTTCTTTCAAATGTAACTTCAAATGTAATATTTCAACAAAATATAATTGCATAGGCAACTATTGGTGTTCTTAAAGCCTATCCCTTTAAAAAGGAGACAGTGTATATGTGTATGCGTATATAGACATATGCATTCCTACTCCTTCCTCCCCCCACAAGATTTATGTCAGTTATATCAGTTCTTAGGACTGAAAACAAACACCACAGGAAGACTAGAGCTTTACTTTATAAAAGTGTGTTTGTGTTTGTGTGTGTGTGTGTGTGTGTGTGTATGTATTGTATTGTATAATATACAATATAATATACTGTATATTACTATATACAAAAACAGAATTGTGACAGCTGATTGTGCTTTATATCCCAGTGAATCAGAGAGGAACCTGCCTGAGTATCTTCTGAATATTACCTTACTAACTTAAGAAATGTTATAGTCCTCGTTGTTTATATAATGGTTGCCTATTTCCCTCAAGTCCATCTCTCAGATTGGAGTGACATCATCTCTGTCCCTTCAGGCATAAATGGTATACATGCTTGGTGTACATTCAGACAATTATTTCTGATGTGGCAGCTGAATTTCTTCCTGGACATGGATGGTTTGGCCATTCTGGCCCATGTTTTGTTAACCTTCCATTTGAATAATAATAGTACAGGATTGCTTTAAAGGACAACTAAGATTTGCATAGCACCAAGCTTAAAATGATTGTCTAACTGATTTATATTACTAATCACAACAGTGTCTTCAACAGCTGTCAAATCTTGCAATAGTTTAGGACCTGATATTTGAGATAGTGCACCTCATAGTATTGGCTAAAGTTATGATTTATCAGAAGGGGTTTCTGCAATGTCCCTTATTATGGGAAGATCTGGGGAAAGAATATCTGGGAAAGAAGACTTACATACTGCTTCATAATGCTTTACAGCACTCCCTGTGTTGTTTAATCAGAATTAGCAACCTCAGAAAGATGGATGGCTGAGTCAATCTCGAACCCATCAGGATCGAACTCCTGGCTCTGGGCAGATTTTGCCTGCAATACTGCATTCTAACCACCACACCACCGGTAGTTAGAATGCAGTATTTTTATTTTATTTAGCAAGTAGCATTTCTTCATTGGTAAGCATCAGGCCACTAAATATTTCTGGATGTTTCTCTGTCTATAGTAATGAGTATTAAAAAAACTGAACCAACCAGGACCCCTGTTGTGCTGTTAAAAAAAGTCCAATTTAAAATTAAGGGCTAAATGACATGTATGTGGGAAAAAGAGAAAGCGACTGATAACTCATGCTAAGGACTGTCATGTACTCAGCCCCAAGAGAATTTGGGAAGAAAAGATTTTGACTGAGAGACAAAATCACCTATAACAGCATTTTACGTGCTGTGTTGTGTGTGTTCCTGAGACAGCTTAATGCACCTTGTCTCTCTAAGCCGTTCTGTAGCTCAGAGTAACTACATTATCTAAAAGGTGTTTCTCTTTCTCCTGAAATGCTATGTTGGCCCGCAAAAACACCACCACCATCTAACTCACTTGGTTAAAAACCTTGTGAGGAATTCAGTGCTGACTCCATCAAAGAGAAAGGTAGAATAAAAGTGACTGTGACTGAGTTTGTGTGATTGCAATGTGTAAATCCCCCACCAGTCTTAAAAATTATGGGGAATTCTGAGGATATCTGGAAAAGGTTCAAACAGCAATTTGAACTGTGAATCAAAGCCGCAGGGTCTAGTAAAATGGAAGATGAGCAAGCAAATGACAGTGTTTTTGTCAGTTGGGCCAGTACACTGGAGATAAACCACACATTTCAAGCTGATGATTAGTTGGAAGGAAGAGGGAAGGGAAGGGCATTTTGGAAAAAGAAACATTGGTCTTTTAAATTCGGATATTAGCCTTGGAATTCAGCACTCAAATGGCAGCTGGCACTGGGGAAGAGATTGCCAGCTTTTAGGATGGAGGGCTTGAAAATGTTTCTTTGCTATGCCTTGATGTGTTCCCAGAAAACTTGAGTCACATTTAACATTTGTAGTCCAGAAAGCAAACAAGGAACTGTAGGATCTGGGTATATGAATTTAATTGCCTAACTGATGTGACCTTTGGATGGGCCAAGTAGCAGCTGGGGCAAGTATGGAATTTAATGGAGAAACACATGTCTTTTGGGAATTAGTTTGTATAGAATTTGGAAGAAACAGAGGTAGTTTGAATTGCTTGGGAGGTTAACTTGCAGATTATGAAGCCTTCCAGTTTAATAGGTAGCACATTAAAGATGACTTAAGTACAGTGGTTAAGGGAGGGAAAACTGTTGTTGCGATTCAACAACGGCAAGTTGTTAAGTAAATCTCCATCTCTCATTTATCACGGGGCAGGTTCTTTCTCTGCCAGTTGTTTGAATTCAGCCCCTCTTTCCCAACATCCATTAAAGGGCTCATGTCTCTTTTAAGAAATAAAACTGAAATGCATGCTGTTGATTTGCTATGTTTTGAAACGCCCCCAATTCTTTTTTCAGACTCTTACACCAATCAAGGGACTTGCCACTATATGCTAGCAGCATGTAATCATGGTTAGCTGTTCTTGTGCTGAACTGGGCATCTTTAAATTCTTCCCAACCATTACCGGGAGGCTATCAGAGGTTGCCAATTTTTTTGAGGGAAAGGAAATCTTAGTTTGACTCAAACAGTTTTTATTTATTCATTTTTCACTTTCCCTATGTGCACGTTTCCCATGAGAGATTTTGTTACCTGGAGAAGGGCTTATGGTATACAGAAGATGTAAGGTTTATCATCAAGATCAGCAGTTCTTATCACATCATTCACTAATATACATTGTTTAACTTTTTGCAGAATTGGTATATTTAGAGCTAAATATAGATCCTTGGGCTGTTTGTGTCAATTAAACCTTTTTTTTTTAGTTCCCACAACACAATAACCTTGCAATGACCCAGTTAAGCAAGCATTGAAAAAGGTCCATTAGTAACAATGTTAAACTAGTTAAACAAATGGTCTGATTCAGTAAAAGTCAGTTAGCTGTGGATATGAGAATCCGGTAGTATTGAATACAGTTTTTCTGAAAATGATTGCAATGGCTGGTAATCATTGGTAATATTAAAACTTTGGAGATTTTCTAATGACATAATCTCTCTCTATAAAAGTGACATACCACTCACACATCATCACAAAATCTCCAGAACTGTAAAGCCTACAAACTGGAAATTTGGCATGTATGTTCCTTTTGTTGTGGCTCACTGGCGGCTGACAGAGCTAGCAGCAGAGTCGGACAGTAGTGAGGATGTTGGGGAGGAACCTGGGCTAGTCTTGGAGGCTGAGGAAGACTTGGATGAGGACTCTGCATCAGAGACAGAGATGGGGACTGGGCAGGCTGGCAGTCATCAGTTGCTTCAGACTCAGACAGCAGTGAGATAGGGAAGTTTCTGGAACCAGTTCTAAGCCTGTGCATGCACAGGGCTACCAGAAGACAAGAACAACTGAGAAATCAGGGTCGACTCAGGAGCAAGGCTACACCTCAGAGATGATTGGCCCCTCCTATAGGACATAAAAGAGGAGTGAATGGGACATGAGCTTTTACAGGAAGTAATTAGTTCATCTGGTCAATTCAAGCTTTGAAAAGTGCTGTTTGACTCTGTGTCAAGTTTGCCCTTGGCCTGCATTTGGCAATTAGTTTTCTGGCAGCATTCCAAGTGTGATAAGGTCGGTGTTTATAAACATTCCCCTGAAAAACTGTTTGTCGAGCCTTGCAGGCTGTGAATGAACATAATTCACAGCTGTGGACATAAAAGAGGTTTTTGCCAGGACTAAGATTGTGTTTTATACTTTCTAAGGAAGCCTAGGTCAGAACACCTCTTGACTTCTAGGTGCCCACTAAGAAAGGATTTTTCAAAATGACTACCAGAGCATTAGTATTTTGTATAATATTATTAACATGCTCTGATGCTAAGGACTTCTACTCCCTCTCGCCACCTGAAAAGAAATCTGTTCCAAATGCAAAACACAAGCTGAGGAGATGAGTTTCAGTTTTAGTTTCACCCAGCAGCTTTAGTACAGATCAGTTGAGCTAAGCCATGCCCAGGCTCCTTGCTGTCTCCTTCTTGCTTACACAGCAAACACTGTTTCATTTTCCAAACACACTGACAGGATGCTTGCCAGATGAATACTGGTGGATACTGGCAGGCAGAGGCAGAATTTTTTTTTCCCTTTATTTTCCTCACCAAAAACTAAGTTCGACCACATAGTTTCATAGTGAACCACGGGTATCGAGCTAGTCTTACATAATTCTGAAATGGGTACTTATCTTAAGGTATCCTATCATATATTGCATTTACTGATATAAATGTATATGTTGGTTTAAACTACCATATACCTTCCACCAGATCTCTGCTGCCAAATAATTCCCTCAGGCAAATGAAAGAAAGAAAGAAAGAAAGAAAGAAAGGAAGGAAGGAAGGAAGGAAGGAAGGAAGGAAGGAAGGAAGGAAAAAGAAAAAAAAAAGAAAGAAAGAAAGAGAGAGAGAGAGAGAGAGAGAGAGAGAGAAGCTTGCTGTTCAATTATACAATCATTTTTGAATCATTGGGATCCTATGGAAATCATTTTGCCTGGATTTTTTTTTTACTTCTAGATAGCTCATGCTTAAATCATCAGCACTGTATCTTATGTCAGTCTCTTTTTTAGGTGCTGCCATTTTTCAAGCATCCACTTGTTTTTCAATGAATCTGTTTCTTGGGGTCAAAATGTTGATCATGAATGGTTCCATTCAACAGATGACTGAATCTTCTTAAAACAATTTATAGAACCTAACCTTTCTAGTAATAATTTCTTATAAGAAAATATAGGAGAATGACTCCCTTGCAGCCACAGGCCTGCTAACAAAGCCAACAGAAAAAAATATTTAACACAGTATCATAATTTACACATAACAGTAATCCATTATTTTAAGAGATTATTTTAATCTTTAATGTTTTGAAGCATTATTATTTGTTTTTGTGTGTGAAGAAATGTGGTACTGACATGGTATTTTCCCTTAGGCAGTTGAATGAGAAGTGCAGGGAACAAAGACAGCCACTTTTTGTAGATCTTACAAAGGCTTTTGACTTGGTTAGTTGGGATGGCCTTTATAAAATCCTCCCCAAGATTGGATGTCCACCTCAGCTCCTCAATATCATCAGGTCTTTCATGAGGAAATAAAAAGCACGGTAAATTTTGATGATTTAACATCAGATTCCTTTGATATTCGAAGTGGAGTGAAGCACGGCTGTATCCTTGGGCCAATTCAGGATCTTTTTTGCTGTCATGTTGAAACACGCTTTTGGAACTGCGGAGGGTATTTATCTCTGGACCAGATCAGATGGAAAATATCTTTAATATCTCTAGATTGAGAGCAAAGATCAAAGTTCACTAACATGCTTGAGGGAATTCCTCTTCACTGCTGCTGCTGCCATTACTGCTCACTCTGCCGAAGACCTTCAACAATTTATGGATCGTTTTAGCAAGGCCTGCCAAAATTTTGGACTAACAATCAGCCTGAGAAGAACACAAGGACATGGATTCCCCTCCCTGTATTACAATCTCTGCACAAGAACTGGAGGTCATGCATGACTTTGTGTACCTAGGCTCAACTATCTCCAACACTCTCTCTTTAGACACTGAGCTGAATAGACGTATCAGTAAAGCAGCCACCACATTTTCCAGACTTATAAACAGAGTATGGATTAATAAGATGCTGAAGGAACATACAAACATTCAGGTCTATAGAGCCTGTGTTTTGAGCACACTCTTGTACTGAAGTGAGTCTTGGACACTTTATGCATGGCAGGAGAGAAAGTTGAACACCTTTCATATGCACTGGTTCTGATGAATTCTTGGCATACTCTGGCATGACAAAGTTCCAAATAGCGCAGTCTTGGAACATGTGCTATTTTTAGCATGCGTATACTGTTGAAACAATGATGTCTATGCTGGCTTGGACATATCGTGAGGATGGCTGATGGGCAGATTCCAAAAGACCTACTGTATGGAGAAATAGTGCAGGGAAAGTGCGTTAGAGCTGCGATATAAGGATATCTGCAAGAGGGATCTAAAGGCCTTGGGAATGGACATTAATAGCTGGGAAACCTTGATCTTTGATCGTTCAGCTTGGAGGCTAAAGATGCACCATGGCTTTCTCCAATTCGAAGAGACACTTATTTGGCAGGCTGAGGCAAAGAGGCAGTCCCGGAACCAGCAAAATCTTTGGGCTGGACAGGGGACAGATTATATCCGTCCTCCGTGTGGAAGGGATTGCCACTCTTGAATTGGCCTTTTTAGCTTCACTAGATGCTGTTTTAGGACCTCCTTTCAGAGCATGATACTATAGTCTTTTGAAACTGAAGGATGCCAATGATGAAGAAATGCTATCTGAATTTTGCTGAGAGGGATTATTATAATGGCTAGAGACCACAGAATTACTAGTGGCATTTGAATGTTGCCATTTCTCTGCAATAATGTTCTGACTAGATACATCATACATACAATGATGTATCAAACTCAATTTCATTGAGGGCCACATCAGGGTTGTTTTTGACCTGGGGGTGGGGCAGGATGAGGTGGAAAGAGTAGGTGTGGACTCATGTTGGGGGCATTTGTGGTGGCCCAAGTACTCTATCAGCAAAAATGGGTTCCTGAACTCCATTTTCAGCTGTGACAGCTTCCTGCAACCCTCTGCCAACAAAGCAGAAGGTTGTAGGAGTTTGGGAGGGTAGCACAGGTCAATCCTTAGCTGTTTCTAGGTCGGTCTCATGGGCCAGATCTAAGCATCCATGGGCCAGATTCAACCCACGGGCCTTGAGTTGACACCCCTGGTCTAGCACATTGTCTAAACTTTGGTTTTGTGATTAAAGCACCAGTCTACAACACAGGAGACTGTGAATTTGTCCCACTTTAGCTGTGAAAGCCAACTGGATAACTTTGGGCTAGTCAATCTCTTTTGGCCCATCCTATCTCATAGGGTTATTGTGGGGAAAATAGGAGGAAGAAGATGTGTTGACTATGTTCACTGCTTTGAGTTATTTGTAAAAATAATAAAGATGGGATACAAAAAATATATATATATAAAGTTGGCTTTCCTGAACTATTTCAGGAAAGCTGCGGTGGCGCTGTGGTTAGAATATAATACTGCAGGTTACTTCTGCTGATGGCTGGCTGCTGCTATTTGGTAGTTCGAATCTCACCAGGCTCAAGGTTAACTCAGTCTTTCATCCTTCCAAGGTTGGTAAAATGAGGACCCAGATTGTTAGAGGCAATAGGCTTACTCTGTAAACCGCTTAGAGAGGGCTGCAAAAGCCCTGGGAAGCGGTATATAAGTCTAATGCCTATTGCTATTTACAGTATGAATATCTCTTCCAGTCTTTTCTCACACAACAAGAACACTTCAGAAGTACTCAGAGGTTATTTTTCAATATAGTAAAAAGAGCAATCAGCAGCAACAGTCATTAAGTTTGCAGGAGAAAACACATCCACTCTGTTATTGGAATTAAATAGCACATCTCTTGGAAATCTCATTTGACTTAAAATTGGGTACTTTCCATATTGCATGCAGCATTAGGTATTTCAGCAAAGCATTTACCCTCCCTTCCCCATCTCCTAAGATTGCTAAAAGTAATGTTATAGGTAGAAAAGGTCTTCAGTATCCCTTTCAAAAAAGGGCTATCAATTTGACTTCCAGAAACTAAAAATGATTGAAAAATCATGGCTTTTTTTTCCAACAAGAACCATTGGATATTGAAAATGCCAAATTCTTTGGAGGATTGGAAGCATTGCTTGGATTTTGGCTGATTGCTGAGTGCACATAGAACTCCAAGATATAGTTTTGCCAATGTATTTGGCTGGTGTTCATAAGTATACTTTTTGGAATGTTCTGAATCTCCCTGAAATATATCAAAACATTGATACAGACACAGAAATAAAGGAACACATTAATGAGTTAATAAATAACCCAAAGGTATAGTTATTTATTTGAGCCTTGAAATATATCAACTATCTGAGATAATTTTGAATTGAATTATGGTGTTCTGGTGCTTCCTCCTCATCTTCCCTCAAAGTGATGCAAAACCTATATCATGATTATGATCATGATCATAATCATCATTATCATAGAAAAATTCCAGAAGTAATGATACATGAAACTACATGGATTTAACTGTAAGTAAGTTTAATATAGCTAGCCTATACAACCATTTGTTTAGTGACTGTTTGACGTTACAATGGCATTGAAAAAGTAATTTATGACTGGTAGTCATAAGTGTGAGGACCGGTCATAAATTACTTTTTCAATGCCACTGTAACTTCAAACAAGAAGTTCCTCACACTTATGACCACTGCAGCATCCTCACAGTAACATGATCAAAATTCAGGTATTTAGCAGCTAGCCTGTATTTATGACAGTTGCAGTGTCCAGGGGTCAAGGGATTGCCATTTGCAACCAGCATCTGACAAGAAAAGTCAATAGTGAAGCTGGATTTGCTTAACAACTGCCGTGATTCATTTAACAACTTGTGGCAGCAGTACTCTGACTAGAAAAAGATACCCTAGTGGTACCTACTTTAACTGTTCTATTGGCACTATGAAAAGTTCTTGTTATTTCCTGGTGTTTTTGCTTGTTTTATTTCTCTAAACGGCTTTTAACATCATTTAAAAATTCTGTGTGGCTGCATTTTTTACATTTCTAAATTGATTTGTTGCATTTTTGCTGTATGTTCTTGATTTGGTAAGCCATCATGGGAGCCACTTTGAAGAAAGGGTGAAAAGCACCATAATAAATAAATTAAAATGACAAGGGAAGAAAACAAGTGTATCAAGAGCTCCTATCATGTTTGGGAAAGGGAAATTAGTAAACTAACTTTAAACAGATGTCAGTTAAAATGTTAGAAAAATATATAACCCGAAACAAGATTTTTTTCTCTAAGAAAAACTAGATGCCAAGTCTGTCTGTCTGTCTGTCTGTCTCTGTCTGTCTGTCTTTCTCCCTCTCTGTCTCCCTCTCCCACTCCCTCCTTCTCTCTCTCTCTCTTCCCCCCTCCCTCTCTCTCTCACAACACACAACAAAAGGCAGATATAGATCAGTGGTGGGATTCAATTTTTTTTTACTACCGGTTCTGTGGGCGTCGCTTAGTGGGTGTGGCAGGGGAATGATACTGTAAAATCTCCAGTCAGAGGTGGTATTTGCCAATTCTCCGAACTGCTCAAAATTTCTGCTACCAGTTCTCCAGAACTGGTCAGAACCTGCTGAATACCACCTCTGATATAGATGCAGCAGTTTCAAAGATGAACACATATTGAATAGTTCTCTTTACCAGGCAGCTTTAAACAAGTTTATAGGTTGGTCATTTTGAAATTATTCAAAAGAGCCAGGAAAGAGCTTACTATAATTTTGGGGAAGAAAATTGACAAAACTTAATGAAAAACTGTGATACACAAAAACTAAGATAACTTTCCTCAAATGTATACTCCAAGAATTGTGTGTCCCCAGAAGCAATGGTTATGCTGGACTAAAGCAGCTTTTAAGCAATGTTGTCACAAGGCATGACAAGTAATAATGGTTTAAGAAATGCCATCTCGTTTATATTCACTGCCAAGTAAATTTTAGTGCTGAAAAATAGTTAACATCTGTCTTGAGAATGTGTGCAAGCATACGGATATGAAATAAAATGAATTTACAGATAATATATCAGGAAAGAATAGTATAGGGTATAGGAATGAGAGGAAAAGATGCATTTTATGGGATGTTCTTTTGGGAATGGATAAGATTTCCTCTCTCCTCTCCTCTCCTTTCCTCTCCTTTCCTCTTCTCATGCAATTCATTGGTTAGAGAACTAACCCAATAACATTGTAAAACTGTTCTTTAAGCTTTGCCACTTAAAGATATGTGGATTTCAACTGGTAGAATTTCTCAGCTAGCATGTTGGCTGGGGAATTCTGAGGACTTGAAGTCCACAGACCTTAATGCTGTCAAGTTTGAAAGACACTGTTCTAAAAACTCCTTTTCTTTAATATTAAAGCATATATGTGTAGCAGAAAAGTGCCTTTCTCCAACTGAAGCAATGCTAAAGTAATGCTAAGGAATGAGCAATGTCTGCCCCTCTGTCTGAGCCAATTATAAGCATGCCAATGGCACATACAGGCATTTCTTTTATGCAGTTTTGGCATGCCGCTGTACAGAAACATTGGGGTAAATGTGGCAAAACCGATTCAGGTCAATGCACGCTATCAACTTATAAATGACAGAAGTATGAGTGAACTACAGAAGGCCATCACTGTGAAGAGCATTTTTTTCATGTGATTCTGTCGAATCTGTCCATAGGCTGAACTTATTCATGACAATGCTCTCTGATGCCTAAACATTGCTATAAGGGCACTTAAAGCAATTAGAAACAAATTGCAGATTGTAAGAAACTGGGCAGCATATTTCCCCACGATGCCGTTTTTTGAAAGATATTGTATCTTAACATCGCATCATTCCAGGTTACACTAGATGCTTTGCTGTAATGTGTCATGGTCCCACAGGGAGATTACTGATATAATGAAGATTCACAATATATCTGCCACACCAAATGCATTCAAAAATAATAAACAAGGGTGGGAAAGGAGGAGTTCCAGTGGCTTGGATTTTTTATTCCAGAAGCAAATTAAGGTAAATTTGGAATTGCAACAATTGTTGAATAATATGGCTGTAATTCTAAATTAAAATGCCAGAGTTTTCTTGCTTTAGATCAGGGATGGGCAACCTGGCCCCTTTATGGCCTGTGGACTTCAACTCCCAGAATTCCTGAGCCAGCATGGCTGTTTTAGGAATTCTGGGAATTAAAGTCCACAGGTCGTAAAAGAGCTATAGTTGTCCACCCCTGCTTTAGATGGTTGCCTTTTCATTTTCTATAGACGATGTAGTCTTACTGTAAAGTGTATCATTGTTTCATTGGACTTCAGCACCTCAGTTAATAATGGGAGTTCTGGTGACTGGTCTACACTATGCTTAGTGAACATCTATGCTGCACAAAAAGTTTAGCAAAGTCACTGCTGGTTTGCATTACTGAAGAAATTTTAATTCTTCCAGCTGTTCCTGCTCAGCAACAGATCCAGCATTTGACTTCGACAAGACATCATCATCAAGAGAAATCAGAGAGCAAAAGCTAGAAAGTGCTGAAAGGAACACTTGAAACTGTTCTCATTTGTACAACTTGACATCATGAAAATGCTAAATGTAAACAGGGATAGAATGGTTAAATTGAACTAAACAGCCCATTAAAAAATATTTTATTTGAGCTACAGTTTTGAAGGCAAATCCCCATAAGAGCTATCATTTAACATATGAATTGTTAAAAATAATCTGCCATTTTATAATATTAATTGTACTCACTATATTTTTGATATATATTTTCCATGATTTGCTTCACTAATCAACAAAATAAAAATCAGACCAAAAGTAAAGGAATGCTGAAAAGCTAATAATACTTATTGGTGTTACCAGAACATGTTTAATGTAGTTAGTTATGAACAATGGTAGGCTGCAACCGGTTTAACAAGTGGTTCAGTGAGTGTGCCAATGGTGGGATTCAATTTTTTTTACTAGTGGTTCTGTGGGTGTGGCTTGGAGGGTGTGGCAGGGGAAGATTACTGTAAAATCTCCATTCCCTTCCCATCCCACAACCTGCTTTCTAGCTCTATTCTCCTGTGCAGGGCAACAAAAGAAGACCCAGCTGATCAGCTGGGACTCAAGAGGCAGAGAATAGATGAGGGCAGGGCCAGTCAGAGGTGGTATTTGCCGGTTTTCCGAACTACTCAAATTTCTGCTACCAGTTCTCCAGAATTGGTCAGAACCTGCTGAATACCACTTCTGGAGCACACGCTTCGTATGTACGTGTGTGTGTGTGCGTGTTTTCTCTACTATCTTCATTTTTCCAAATATGCCAGTAAAGTTGCATTTAACTGGAATTAAATTTAACTTTCTATGAAGCACTGGGAGAAACAACTTAGCTGGGATATAATCTCTAAACAACATTATATCACTGCCTATCACTTCCTATCACAATTATCTTGTTTCTCTTATAGATATATACATGCACAATTGCATACACGTAACACATTCCTTAGAGTTCCTTGGCACCTAAAATGTGTAGATGAATAATGAATAAAGGAGTGCTCAGCATCCCTGTCAGATCATCTTTGTTCTTGTCAGGCAGGTTTAACCAAAATTAGGAAAATCATGAACGTCATGAGGAGAGACTTGATGGGGGATGATTTGGCATGCTCAGTGCAGCCTTTCAACATTGCAAGTCACTTCATAAGAAGATGTAAGTAAATGTTTCAGGACTCGATAAAACTTTGACTTGCTTGAGACTGAATTGACAGAACAAGGCATCCATGAGCCATTAATAAATCAAACCCTTGCTTTTGGGCGGAAAAAAAACCCCCATTTTGATATGAACATACACAGCACTTTTAAAAAATAGCTGCAAGTTATTGCTTTTTTATCCTGGTTTAGAACATGGATTTATTTAATTCAGCATGGCAGGGTGATAGATTCCAAGCCCTTTACATTCACTTTTTTAAAAAAAGAATCAAAATCTACTTGTTGAGATCTTTAAGTTTTTACTGTGTGTCTCTTCCACCTCTTATTACAGAATCAGTAATTCTCAGCTGCCAATTAGCAGTCACAGCTCTAAACAGAAGGAAGCTAAAAGTCAAGCTTTTTGTGAGCAGCACAATTCTTAATTTCGAGGAGCCACATTGAAATAGGACACATTGGATTTCTCTTTAGGCATACAGCTGTACAACCTCCGTATAATGGAAGTTTTGAGACCAAATGGTCCCCTACCACCTTACCTCTGTGCAATGCAATTTCATTTCATTAAATTACTGGAGGGCCAGTTACTTAAGCTGAATATTGATTTCCAGTCCAGGCTTTGTTTAATATAATTCTGCATAGGCAACTGCTAATTTGGAATTGGGATCTCACACCTAATGAAATTATAAGACTGCAACTGACCACAGACATGGTGTGTCAGAATCCAAGGCAACCAAACATTACCTTGTGCATTTTTTTAACCCCTTCTGGACAAATCATGTCACCCCAGACTTCAGAGGGCAGCATTGACAAATCTCTTGTCTCTTCAATGAAGTGACTGTCTTTTATCTGGGGATATGTACCCTGCAGCTAGGTTTTGGTGCTGTAAAGTTTATGCTCCACCATTATATTTTCCAGTCTTTTCGTGATACTTCTCTGCCTCAGAAGCAACAGACGCTGCTCAGAATGGCCTTTTACTGTTCTCCTTAACAAAACAAAATTATAGATTATTCTGAGGCACAAGCAAAAATTAATAAAGCTTCCTTGTTTTAAGCAAAATAAATGACTTGGTAAAGGACTGTCTTCCTTTCCCTGTTAAATTTCAACAACGGTTAGGACGCATAACCATTATTTTGAAAAAGTAAGTAGCACAGAGTTCAAGATGTGGAAATAATGCTAAGGAAAACCAAATAATACTATGTCAACTGAAGTTTTATTGCATCAAAAGGAATTTGAAAAATTATCAAGCTGGGTCAGGAAAATGTCAAAGAGATTTTCTTTCTCTCTTTATCTAACTTTGGTTTTGAAAACCTATAGACCAAATATACAGAGAATATTAATTCCTAAAAAGCTTTTTCTCTCATTCATATCTCCTATTTTGGCTTTGTTTTCTTCTGTGAACTACATGGGTTGGCAAAATACTAGGTTCATATTCATTTACAAAGCAGGCTTTTTGTAATTTTGCCAAATTTTGAAAGCTTAGAGCTTTCTTGGTATGTCCTACATATGATTAATTTAACTGTGTGATGATATATCATTTTATTTATTACATTATACTTCAGTGGCTGGGACCACACTTTTGAATTGTTCAGATAAATGCACAGAAAAAAGCAGTAACTGGGGAAATAATAGAAATGACCACCATAAAACAATTTTTCAATTCATTATTTTTATTATTGATGTAGTCCTTTCAGATCATAGTTCATTAATTCTAATTTTGTTATAATTTTCAAGTTAATTGTGTATGCTTTGTACAATAATGAAATCTTAACTATTTCACTGATTAATCTTTTCCAAGGAGCAACTGATAATCTGATACTGAAAAAGATACATGAAATAAAGAGTTAAATCAAGAGATTTAGACCAAAATAGAGAATTCATGTTACATTAAGCTTTGGTTTTTTATTATATTACATATTACCCTCTGTTTCAATATACCATGTAGTAGCAAACCTGATGACCAAAAATATATAATGTTTTAAGGACCAATGAATTCATAAATTCTTTCCAAATTTACTTGGTTGCCTCCTTATTCCTTACTGCTGCCATCTTGTCTGGTTTAGCACAAAGTACCCAACAGTTTTATATTAAAATAAGAAGATTTTCCCTGAAACTGTCTCTAATGCTTTGTTTTACAGCTGGAGTAGGAAGAAGATGAAGATGAGGCTATAAAGAAGGGCAGGATTCATGCTAATATTTTATTGGCTGTATGCAAGATGAGGAAAAAACAATAGGGGGCCCAAAACATATGTGTTATTAGTCTCAAATGTAACTAAATTTCAATAATGCAGATTCTACATAGTTTACTACCAATGTTGAACGACTACCAATGGAATTGAATACTATTCTGGTATTCTAATACTTTATGAGATGAAATTTCAGTTTGGGTTCTATGTTTCTTCTTTTCTTAAAAACAAAGAACTAATTTTGTGCTCATTACACTAAAATCCTTGGAACAACCTGACTAATAGGAATACATTTTGTAAGTGCAGGGATATTAGATATGATCACACATTTGACGGTAAGGAGAATGGAAGCATAATTTCAACTTCGGCATGCTTCTGAGTTTTTCTGGGTTCACCTCATATCCTCTACTTTCCTGAGGCTATAGAGTTAGAGGCACCTATTGAGTAATCAACCCAAATATTTTAAAGTTATGACCTGAGAAACTGAAATAAGGCTTTTATGCATTCTTCTTCACTATATTGAAATGAACTTGGTATGAACTTATATGTGGAACTTCCCAGTATGAACTTATTCATTTAAAAAGCAAAATTTTAGCAAGCAGCATAGGTTTACAGATCAAGACAGAAAAAGAAACTAACTTGCAAATTAAATTCTTAGGCAATATTCTAGTACTGCCCAGTATGGTTATCGTCAGACAACCCCCCCCCCCAGATCTCGTCAAAATGTGTAAAACATTTAACTGAAATCCCAATTTTGTAAATCTATTAAAACAAGGCTAGATCAGATTAGTGGTGGGCATGTTCAAGCTGGATGGAGGGCTTCTACCTAGAACACTGGATAACTACTGTTAGTTACATAATATTTAGCTACATAGGATCGCTGGACAAGCTTTTATATTCATGTAAACCTAGGCTTGGAGAATGTACATCCCAGTTCCAAAAACACTGTTGAAATTGTAGTGTCTGCTTGATGCTTCCTTCATCAGGCAGTAGACATTAATTCTTTCTGTGCCTGCCAATATAAAAAGGAATGAATCAAAATCACAGTCAATGTTTCCATACAATCAAATAAATAAATAACCACAACCATGGACACTTTCTTGGTTATGTTTCAGGATCAAACATAGCAGCATGCACAAAATTGGCCAACATAGAATAGAATAGAATATATTCGTTAGTGGCCAAGTGTGATTGGACATACAAGGAATTTGTCTTCGGTGCATAAGCTCTTGGTTTACCTAAAAGCAACACAATGATAAATCAGAAGATACAATTATAAATCATAAGATACAACTAAAAAAATGATAGTCATAGGTAGGAGGGGTAGGTAATAGGAAATTCATACTTTAGGAATAAGAATAGAAAAATCAATTTACATAAGGGATCCTGGAACAGAACCATTATGTAAGACTAGAACTGCCTATGTTCTCACCAGCACATTCATACCTAGTTTATGTACATCTTTAGTAGATTATTTAGTAGGATGTTTATATTTATAGTATTAAAACATCAATGTATTGCTTTAAAATGTACATATATTTGATAACAGAAATTAATTTTCTATGAAGATCTAAGCCATATAATATTATCTCTTTTTTCACTGTTCTTTAAAATCCTGCTCCTTTAAATTCACCTAAGCAAATTCTACATTGTGACAATTTTATTTTAGTTACAATTATTTTATACCTACACCTATGAATTTAACCTTCCTCTACTGCCATACAACATATTCATGCCTTGCATGTTCTTAGCAGCTAGGGACAATCAAAGATTTATTTCACTGCATTTTTAGTGCCTGGATTTGTTCCTTATCTAAAAGGTGAAATAAGACTGCAGAAAAAGATCCAACAAACCTATAAATCTACAATCAGAAACTCTTTCCCTTTCTTCTGCCGAATTCCTTGATTCTCAGTTGATTAATAAACATCTATTCAACAGCAAGAGACAAGCACTAAAACCATATTTGAAACACTTCTGAGTGTTCATTGTGCTTGACACACTGAATTAGGCTATTATTTTTATTAATAATATATATTGCAGCTATATTTTGCAACGTGGTTTATGTCCATTCCCACCCTACAAATCTACAATTATTTCATTATTTTAATTCTGTAGACAGGCCATTATGCAATGTTGACTCACAGTGGGTCCAAAACAATAAAGCTTGGGATTTTTCATTTTTCCTTATTGCAAATCTACTTTTTTTGTCTGTGGGATTGAAGAGATTTATTTATTTTATAAACCCTGGATATATGTTCCTCAAAACTAAAACTTTCTATTTAGATTTAAATTTTATACTTAGTTAAATTTCAATTCTCTATTTCTCTCTTTTAAAAAGAAAAGAAATCCAGAAAAAAACTTTGAAAAGAATCTAAGCTGTTTAGGATTGCAGTTTTTCTCCAAGTTTGTACAACCCTGTTTTGCATACCTGTACAATGAAAAATACTTCACTTTTAGGAAATATAAATTTCAACCCATAGTAGAGAGTTATACAAATCAGTTTTACTGATTTCAGTTATCAGGCTACAGCAAATATAAGCATTTGGTGATTCATTTCAGCTGATTGGTCTGATAACTATAATAGCTTATTATATTGTTTTCTAATATGAAGCCATATATTTGGCTTGGTGATAAATCCATAGAGGAATTGTAGCTATAATATCAACATATGAAAGGATATTACACAAAAAACCTTTCTGAAATGATAATTAGTACAGGTTTTTTTTCCAAATGAAATATTTATAGTTTTGATTAGATTTTTTTTTTAAGTGGGAAAATTCTTATCTTCCTATTAATTCCTACACTTTAATGTCACAATAAAAATAGTTAATATATGCAGCCAGGTGCCTTATAAAATTATTTATACCAAAGTGTGAAAGAATGACTGCTCCATTTCCAGTGTTTCGTTGTGTATGCTGTGAATGTCAGACATAAAGCATATTTAACTGGAATAGTAATGATCAAAATAGTTATTGTACCAAATTTGCAGAATCATTTTACGAAGATTTAGCCAAAATCCCTAATCTCAGGAATCTTTAGTGATGCTATTCATTAAATTTTTATAAGATTTTATATAATGTATAAATATAAATTTAATTTATGTGTTATTAGTTACTAAATTTAGCTAGTTCCAATTGAGGGAAATCACACAATTTCATTTTATGTAGCATTTTTATAAGAATGTAATTCATATATGTCAAATTTGAACCAATATACAATAGAGTCTGCAGTTACACATCAGCATTTCTTAAAAATGAGATATTTTCTTGAAAAGAAAATTAAAAAAAAATGTATATTGGAATAAAATGTATTCAAATGTGAGGATAATAATAAAAAGATATTTTAAAAATGACAGCATTTAAACAAATTTCTGACATGTTGGTATTTTGGCAAGCTTCTATATAAAAAGGAAGAATTTTCTTATTCTTTCAATCAGCCTTATATTAAAAAAGGTAATTGATCCACAAAATATGAAGAAAAACTGATTAAAAATAAAGGTTTACACCTGTTTATGTTTAATCAGGTTTAATTAGAGGATTAATTACATTAAAATTCAAACTCTTCTCAGATTGAAATTACATTTTGCCGAATCATTTTTTTAAATTCTGTACTGACTAAATCAGAAATATAAATATTATGCTCTGCTAAATATGTTTTACTTTCAGTTTGGGGGATCAAAATTTCTTTCAGGAGAAATTTAATCCCTAATTTATGGTGGCATAAACAATATTTTTCTATGTGCTCTAGATTTTAGTTTAAATGTATTTAATTGTAATACATTTATTAATTTCATATTTATAATATGGTTTCTTTTTTCTTTACTTTTTCCTCATCAAAGTTTATTTTATTTTAAATCAATTAAATAAACTATAAAGCATACATTCTTTTACTGTACTATCACTAATATATTAATCTTCTTATGTTCAACTTCATCAATAATAAAGATAACAAAGTGAAAAACTGTTTTATGACAGTCATTACTATTACTTCTCCAGTCACTGCAGTTTTCTGTGCATAAGTGGTAATGTGGGAATGATTTTATTTTGATCCTTTAGGATACAATCCTATGGCTTCCAGAAAAATGTCTCCACAAACTTGGTCATTCTACTCTCTATGATTAAGTATATATCATTCCAAACTGGTGGAGAGAGATATAAACATACACAGACACACAGAGAGACAGAGAGACAGACAGACAGACAGACAGACAGACAGACACACACACACACACACACACACACACACATCTTGCCTCTTTCCACTTCCTATGATTACTCCTTTCAATGACTAGTGAATTATCTTAAAGAGGTGAGGGATGGTCCTTAGGAAAAACATCATCTACCTATATATCTAGTCCGAAGAGCATGGTAGTGCAGTAGTTAGAATGCAGCATTGCAGGCTAACTCAGCTCCAGGTTGACTTAGCTTTCTATCCTTCCAAGGTTGGTAAAATGATGACCCAGATGATTGGGGGTCAGTGGTGGGTTCCCAGTTTTTTTTCCTACCGGTTCTGAGAGCACACTTTGCATGCATGCATGCAGGGCTCAAAGACTGCCCTCTGTATCAAGGCTGGTGAGCTGTGCCATTTTTTACCTCAGCTAAAGGGTGTCAATCTTGTCTGCCACATGAATCAGCTGAGCTAAAAAAAACAAGGGAATTTAGGAGAGGTAACAGTGGGGGTGGGGGGGAGGGGCTAGCCAGAGGTGGTATTTGCTGGTTCTCCAAACTACTCAAAATTTCCACTACCAGAACCGGTCAGAACTGGTTGAATGCCACCTCTGTTGAGCAATATGCTGACTCCATAAATTTTAGTACTTTAGCTTTTAAATAAACTTAGATGGCTGTTCTCTCAGCAAATGACTCTGGGAGCAAGTAAGTAAAAACAACAATATTAACAAAAAATAAAACATAAAAAGCCTACAGCAGTAGCTAAACCTGAACTACTACTACTACTACTACAGTTACTATCATCTCTTGGCATAATTCAGTTATGGCCCAATATATTCAGTTATCAAAATTGTTTATAAAATTTTTTTGAAGCTGCCTGTTATAAATCTGGTCATCAATTTCAATTTAAAAAATCATCCATTATGTGAAAATAAAACTGTATGGCTCAGGTAGTTGCTAAGAAATCTGACATCAAGAGTACCTCCTTGTTTTCCCAGAGAATTAATCTTTTAGTGAATGAAGGGCACATCTGAATATAAAAGGTAAAGTTTGCAAATAAATCTATCTATGAGTGATAGGATAATAATTTAATGTCCTAATAATTTAATTATTAGAAAACCACTTTCTCTCTTGCTCTCTAATCAGTCCATAAACCCATATAAACTAATTTTCACATATTCTGGATGTGTGAACATTACAGTGATTAGGAAAAAGATTGGATAATGAGATTGATGGTATTGTATCCTATTTTTGGTATAAACAATAATTGTCATTGCTCATAGGTAAAGTTCTGAATAAGAATTAATGAGTAAATATTCTGAATTTGTGTGTGTTTACTGAAGACTTAAAATGCAGACACACAGCTCTTTTCACCTCCACAATGCCGCATATTTAAAATAAAATGCCTTTCTCTCGCACATACTCTCCCTTTTTAATATCAGAATCTGAGAAATAACCTGCCAAACCAATCATTTCTTCCCAGGAGTCTTGGAAAAGTCCTGGGTGTTAATTGCATTTAACCTAGAATGGCAGAGCACTTTTTTTTCTTTTATACAATAACTAATATGTAAACTACTGTTGCACTTTGAAATTACTTTCACTTAAATTCTATTACTGGCACTCCGCTGTGGAATATATCTAGAGTCCATTTCATTAAAAAGGACTAATTACGCTGTACTCTGCAGTGCACTTTCTAATCTTTGTGTGTGTGCAGATTTGCACACTCTGTGATTCAAAAGGAATATTCACAGCACCCAATACATAATGATTTGCACTATCATGTACAAGCAACAAACAATTGCAGATCATTATCTCCACAGAAATGTTGCACTGAGTGAAAGTTAAAGGGAAACATTTTCTGTTTGTTGGTTTAATATTAATATTCATTTTAATGAAGCTAATTTCCTGGAAAAAAAAAACAAATCCTCATTTACTGCTGTGAAATGACAGCGTGAATATTGAACCCATCATTTTTAAATGTAAGTAATCCAGCATGTTCATATTGTACCCAATATACCTATCAGTTATCAGCCTCTTGCCAGCTAGCAGATTCTCAGAAATCTTTATTTATTATTTATTTTTCCCAAATATCTATATCAGATCTGGGAAAGATCATCTAGTTGCTACACTTTATGTGTCTGGCCAAAGGCCAAGGGCCAAGAGGTACACAAATTACATACAAATTCTGTCTGGAGAAATGCAAGCCCATCTAGGTTGAATATTGACATCACAGGAAGTTCTTGATAACAACTTCATCTAGATTATAGAGTCTGAATCTGTCCTTTCAAATCAAATTATAGCAACTTCTAGACACTCGGATAAGATCTTGAGAACATCACCTTTTCCTCATTGACAACCAGGTATCAATAACATATTAGTGATATCTGAATCTCTACATCAAATCACCTTGTCCAGCAATGCCATGTAGATATTAAATAAAACAACAAACCCAATATCAGTTGAAAGTGAAAAGAGGAGAAGCACAGTAAGAAGCACTGCTCTCTATTCCAACTTTCAAGGATGATTCAAAAGGATCCTCTGACCATGATACTGAAAGTTACTGAAAGATGAAATAAGTCCATGAGAGTCATATCACACCTTTATCCTGGTCCTGCCAGAGGTTATCCACAAATGCAATTAATCCTGTTTCTGTGCTCCCAACTGAAAAAGTTTCCAGACAATCCATTTCCCCCAGGACCTTCTGAAGTTGTAGACTTAAAATTAGTCTTAGATAGAAAAACCTTCCAGAAATAAATGTTACAAAAATAAAGATACTTTCTTGAATGGGGAAAAACCAAGAAGAGGATCACCATCCTTTTGGGATCTTCTATGATAGTGAGCTGGAGTCTTCAATGATAATGATCTTAAATTTATTATTATTTTAAAAGAATCCTTAAGCATGGAAAACTACTTCTAGATATTTGAATAATTTACACAGTGCTGCTATTGATATACTGGACACTTTAGAATGGAAGTGAATTAAAGTTATTGTTACGGTGAAAATAATTCAGCTGATGTAAAGATTGAGTAGCACAGAGACTAAATTACAACCTTGCTTTGTTTCTTTCCTTGTGGGAGTACACGAGAATACCTGCCTTAAGTTATTGCATATAAAATGCAGGCTACTTTTATCATTTGACATCTTATCAGGTGCTTTGCTCGAAACTCTTCTAAACTCTATTTGCTGGAATAATTTTAATTATCTTGGTCCCACCAAAGCACATCTTAGAAAATTCCCTGTACCAGCAGCAATATATCAAATAGTTGTTGTACCGAAAGTTCCTAGCTCCAGCAACCATCTCCTAGAAGATGTGTGATTTTTGAGACAAGGGCTGGGAACATTTAAATAACTGATTGTTCCTTCCTTTTAGGTCTTAATTAATAGTTTACAGCAGTTTTTCTTGTTCATATAAACAGAAGGGAATAATGAAGCCATTATTTTCCCCGTGGAGAGAAAAATGGGTTTTATCTCTAACCCAAACCAAGTTTGATATCAATAGTCTTATTTAAATTAACAATATTAGGATTCAAGTATTTCTGCAGAAACTAAATTATGTGTTGGTACTGCATTAAGATAGCTTCAGTGTCTTTCTGATTGATCAAACATTCTTACAATTAATAGCTATATTCTGAGCTTTAAAAAAACAACCCTGGAACTTACCTGCGATTTATCATTTACGACAAGTGTCCTTAAAATAAAAATTCTTCTACTGAATGTTTAAGCGTAGTGTGATTGTTCCCATTTGGTAGTCAGCACAATGACTATTAAAACCAGCTACATATAAGAGCTGGTAACATAAATCTCTTCTTTCTTCATGATGATGATGTCGATGATGTTATAACTACTGCATCCAGTAGTATCTGAGATGATTCTGAAAAATTATGGATTTGTGCATTTAAGCCAATAAAAGCTTCTGGTTTTAACTTAATTTAAAATGAAATGTCTTGTTCAGTCAATGCTCACCAGGAGAATACTTTAAAGGCTTATCAAAGTTTTGATGACCTATACACTGAATTTGTTGCCTAGGGAAGGACCCCACTGCACCTGCCATTTGACCTTGACTTCTCCTTTTCCTGTTCAAGTACCATATAGAGCAATAACTTATGAAAACTGAAGGTCATCAGTTGCTTACACAGGGCACAGGGGATGGAGAGAGAGGAAAATGGAGGAAGACAACAAATATTTATTTGATCTCCCTACATGCACTGATTTCTGCTTGTGTTGCAAAATCCAGTTACATTGAAAATACATGCGTAGGATAATGAACTGAAAACATATTTTTTATCTGTAAACAGGCAATGAGTTTAGTAATTTTTGATATAATGTAAATTTCAATCAAATCATCTATGTTCCTTCCTAACTTCAACTGCCTTGCCCACAGCTTTGTGACTGGAAACTCACAGTGTTAATTTATCCCATATTTGCTCACACAGAAGTTTCTGCATCATATACACCAAATTCATGTTTCTGGGCTTCTATAAACTTCTGTCTATATATCTATTTGTTTGAGTTTATAAATGCAAGCTGAATAAAAATAGTTTTCTTTTCCTTCCTTTTCCTTTTCTTGACAGTCCATTTCTATCACCATGCAGTGGTGAGGATATTAATAGGAAATATTTGCAGTTCAGGGTTGAACTGTGGGGTCTTTGGTGCTCTCTGAACTTCATTGTTTTCTTTCAGATGTCTCATTACCCAACTAGGTAACATCATCAGTCCTACCAATAGATGAAATGTCTGCAAGAAAATCACCAAGCTCGGACAACACAAAGGATCCCATGATAAAGATATTTAAAACACAATTTAGTGTGACGGACAAGTGTGATTAAAAAGTACATCCTCCTCTAAGTTAAGATTAATTACTCAATTTAGACATGGATACATCTTTTTTTTTTTTGCAGCCTAAGAAAATGGTTTATCATAACCTTCTTCTAGGATGGTGTGTGTGTGTGTGTGTGTATGTGTTTGCGTTTAATTCCCAATGGAGCCTAGAGGTCTGTGTTAATTTGATCTGATTTTTCTAAGCTTCTCTCTTCACTTGCTTTTCCCATTTCTAGGGTTTTGCAGGACATTTTCAAAGTGATCTTCCTCTCAGCCAGCCCCTGAAGCAAAATAAACAGGGGAAAATGGAAAGGTAAGAAAAGGTAAAGGTAGACTTTTGTGAGTATAGGCTGACAATCTGGCTGTAGCAGTTAAAGATCCTAGGTTAGAAACCATGAGTTATAGTCCTGTCTTAAACAATTTGAGTGACTTTGGGTCAGTCATTTTCCAGAAAGTGGTAATGGCAAAACTACTTCTGAAAAAATGTTGGCAACGAGTCAATATAGAATTGAAGACACATACACAAAGGTTTAGAAAAATAGTGGAGGGAGGATTTAAGCATGCTGGCATTGCTTCAGCAAGTTAATCCTTCAGTATATCCAAAGTGACTATACAAAAGAGAATAATATATCATTGAAAAATTAAGGTATCAAGAACTGAAGTCCATGCATAATCTGAAATCCATTTGAACAGAGAATTATTTATAGATCTTTCTTAAAAACATCAAATTCAGTTCCTGCTGCTATTTAAAAATCTAGAACTTCTTACACTGATTCTAAATGCCAAGATGATAAAAGCAGTTTCTAACTTCATCTGCACTTTTCATGGAGATTGAAATGAGTCACAATAACAAAGATGCTTTTCTGTGGTCGATTTTCATCTGAATTTAAACAAAGTGGTCTTTGTAAAAATGTGGGCAAACACTGCTAATATTTTTGACATAATCTCTTTTGTCGGCCATACCATGAAAATGAAAACCCTAAAACTCACAATGGAGCCACTTCCATTTCAGATCAGTTTTTGCTCTTCTAACATGGTCTATTTATTTTTATTGGTTTGTTTCTCATTAAATCCTTCAATTACTCTGCTGTGTAAAATGGTGAAATTATTGGCATGTGCCACTTTCATCATGTATCAGCGTTTGCTTATTACACTTGCAGAAAATGCTTGAATGGTACCAGGCTCTGCTGTGGATTGAGACAGAGTTAATAAATATTATTTGGTGTTTCCCACCCCCAGAAGCACTGCTTTTCTTGATTGTTTTTTACAGTTGGATTGGGAATATTGATTTATTCACCACTGTTACAATAATTGTATACAAGGAACAAACAAAAAAAATGCAGAGGTAACATTTCATCAGCTCAAACAGATTAATTAGTTGTAGTAGATTAGGCACAGTATTACACAAAAAAAGATTTGCATTTAGAAGGAGAAGAAAAGTTTATTTTATCTTTTTAAAAATACGAGAGAATGTAATAGAGTTGTGATACACTGAAGTATCAGGTTTTAGCCTGAGCTGTTCAGTCACAGTTTTTGAACAAGTGATTTCTAAAATTAAAATTAGTTGCTGAGTTAAACATAAGGGGTAATCCATATTAAGTGTGTTATGTAAAGAAGCTGAACATTTCAGATCTAATTTTTAGACGTAGGGAATTAAATAACCTAAATCCTGGTTAGAACAAGACTAGGGCAGTGATGGCTAACCTTTTTGGCACTGAGTACCCAAAGCATGCATGCATGCACTCCCAAAATGCAATATGGGCATGTCCCCTGCACATGCGCTCCACCCACAAGCATGCATGCATGGCTTTCTGTCCCCCAAATGCATGCAGGTCTCCTGTGTGCACATATCCTCTTGCATCCCCACACACATGTGCATGCATCTCCCATGCATGTGCCCTATCCCCTGCACATGTGAGTCCCGAAGACCAGCTGGCCGGCGGGAGGCATGCATGCATGCAGGAGCTGAGTTGGAGCGACGGTTCATGTGTCCACAGGGAGGGGTCCGTTCGCCATCATGGGACTAGGGAATATCACCCATGAAAATTCAGTTGGCTGTTCTGGAGAAAATAAGAGGTGAAAACATTGTGTATGCCATCTTAAGGTGTACAAATAAAGTCGAGTAATCTTCATAATCATCATTGTTTTATCATCTCTCCTCACTTTTTGACCTGCCCATGTCCCATAATCATTTGCAGGGAAGAGATCATACAAAGGTATTGTCCATCCAAGGCCTATATAGCAGATACATGAGAATGTTTTTTTTCCCCCCTTTTATACCACCATTGTTTCCTTATACCCCAGTGATATATTCTTAACTACAAAGATATAATTCATTATAATTTCAAATACAGAAGAAATCTTTACTTGCCAACTCAGCACTGGGTGAAATGCAAGAAAAATTTTATTGCAAATTATTGAACATTAAGAATTCTTCCAAATATCTGTTTGTTATGCTTTCAAGTTAGACTTCATTGAAATCGACAGCGGAATTGGACAAACATTAATTCTGATTTCATTTCAATTACACTTTACAAAATCATTATTCTTTCATCATGCATTTCTTCCTCCTAAAGGATGTCCACTCTGGCCTGCAAACATCTGGATGTGTACTAAATGATAAGGGGAATGTGATGGCTCAACAGTGAAAGATGCTGAGCTTGTCCGTTTGAGAGCTGACAGCTGGGGTTCAAGACCCAAGCTCAACGCAATTGGGTGAGTTTCTATTAGTTTCCCCAGCTCCTGCTCACCTAGCATGCAAATGCAAGTAGAAAAATAGGTATCACTTTGTTGGGAAGGTAACAGCATATCGCCATTCTGGCCATATGACCACAGAAATTGTCCTTGGACAATGCTGGTTCCCTTGGCCAAGAAATGGAGATGAGCACCATGCCCTAGAGTCAGACACAACCAACTAGGAAGTTTTACCTTTGCTAAATGATAGCAAATGCTTTTTTTAAACTCCGCTCTTTTGAAGCATTATAGTAGTCGTAGTAGTACGACTATAGTAGTAATTGAGGCTCTTGCAATCTACATGTTGTAGCCCATCCTTCTATACCATTAAAACTTTTAATTCAGTAATATTTTTCAGCTTTCTTGGGTGGAAGAAAACTGGGCCTCAAACTCAATACTTCTAAGATACATAAAGACAAACTGTATAAATTTCCCAAGCCTCATTTCTCTGCACATTCCTACTTTGTAGTCGATTTTAATTCCTGATTAAAAGATAAAATTATGTATGTTTGTTATTTCTGGTAAGTTAAAATTTTGCCACTTTTGCAGAACATGCTAAACGACCAGAAAAGAGTTATGCAATATCAGGGACAAAGCAAATTGATAGTTTGATTCGGTCCGTCAGTTTATATTATCCAAAAAGTCCCTGAGTTATTCTCAATAACATAATAAAATACAGCTAGCCCTTGACTTATGACCACAATTGAGCCTAAAATTTCTGTGGAGATATTTGTAAAGTGAATTTTGCCCCATTTTAAGATCTTTCCTTCCACAGTTGTTAAGTGAATCACTGCAGTTATTAAGCTAGCGACATGGTTGTTAAATGAATCTGGCTTTTACGATGTCTTTACTTTGTCAGACAATTACAAAAAAAATGATCACATGGCCTTGGGACACGACAATGGTCATAAATATGACTCAGTTACCAAACATCTGAATTTTGATCATGTGACCATGGGGATGGCACAATGATTGTAAGTGTGAAAAATGGTCATAACTCAGTTTTTCTCCATAGTAACTTTGAATGGTCACTAAATGAACTGCTGTAAGTTGAGGATTACCTGACAATTCAATCTAATTAAATAAATAAATAAATGATACAAGAAAAACAATACAGTGAAAGAAAATATTAAATACCAGAATTAAGACCATGACAAATTTTGCCGAAAAAAAACTTTTCTGAAAGTTAAGGTAAAGAACCTAGGGAAACATTTTATTGAGATTAACTTTGAGAAGGACCTTAAAAGTGACAACCATTTTTCTATTTTTTATTGTTTAGAACATAATAGCTAAACAGCCCAAACAAGTGTCCTTAGCCTATGGTTGAAAATTCACAGACATCCATTCAAAAGTTGAATGGAATCCCCAGAGCCCCTCCATAAATTGGTACCAAATTGTGGGATGATGTGTTTGTTTTAATTACATTTAATTTAAAGTACAACTTCCCCACTAAAGTTTATTGCCAAAAACCGATTTAAATCAGTTTCTTCCAGCCACCTGCAGCTAAGTCAAACATGTACGGTATCTACAATACTTCATGTTGTAAATGAAGTATTTAGTATTCTAAGTTAGTATTCTAACATAGAATACTCCTGCTGTATTGTTCTTACAGCCCCAATTCAATGTTGAAAAATAAGGTGCATTCCAATTATATAATCATTTCAAACAAATGCTTGGAATTTAGTAACTTTTTAAGGGAGTTTTATTTTTCAGAATTACTGACTGGTCAAGGATATGCAGGATAGGAATTCTGGGAGTCACTTCCTCAATGTATTTGGAAAGATGTAGTTTAGGAAAAGTGTATTTTATGACATTTGTAGCCAGGCTGCTCTGTTTCATTCCACGCAGATCCCACTTTGTGTGGTAAAAGCAGTAACATCTGTCCAGTTCTGAGCAATTTTCTATGCTGCTAAAGAAAACTTGGTGACTACCTTATGCTGCTACCCATTTCCCCAAGATGTTCTACCATATACCTTATATCATTGCAACTTCTATGTAACTTTGTGTTACTGTAGTACAGGGCTGACAAGCTCCTGGCCCGTGGGCTGGAAGCGTCATGAGTTGGCTATGCCCATGCCTGGTTTTAGCGAATGGGAAAAAGTCCCGATATGTCATGGGATGCTGCCGCGGCAACATAAATTTGACATCCCTGTAGTAGTAGATTGTGTTTAATTAATTAATTAATTGTGTTTTAAGTTTCTATACTGTATTTTGTCCAAGAACACAATGTAGCACACACTTCACACTCCCTTCTTTAATTTTTCTTCACAAGAATGCCCAGTCAGCTTAAACTCTCAAGTGCACATTCCAAACTTGAGCATGTAAAGAGTGAAGCTTGGGTGTTATATCAGAGTATATTTATCATCTTGTGAATGAAACCTCACATATCTGTGATGCCTCAGCTTGAAAAAATACAGACCTCCTGGTCATTTATGTCTTGGGCACAGAACATTATTTTTGTACTGGAATCCATTTTTGGATTGGGCTTCCCAAAAGAACATGGGACCACAATATTATGTCTACTTTTTGAGTGGTAGACAGAAATTAAACTGAAATTAAATTGAAATGAATGGGGTTATTCCATTTCTATTACAGGTACATTGAAATTTGGTAGCAACTTTGGAAAAGTTGGACAACCTGAATACTGGCTATCCTATCATGAGCTCAGCATTTATGTAGGTATAGTATTGTATAATTCACAACAGTTTATCTAAATTTCCTTCTTGCGATAAAACAGAATGGAAATAAATCAACCTTATTTACCTTAAGAGCTAACTTACACTTAGGAGGAACAAACTGGGTCCTTCAAGATAATTCATTATATAGATTCTTTGCTTTAGGAAGATGTAATGCTGGGTACATGAATGTGAGAGCATAAGGGATGAAAGAGAGGAAAAATATTTTCACTTTTGTGCAGCAGATAAAATAATTCTTACCTAATGAATGGAACATGAAAATTCATTGTTTGGCACACTCTAAAGAAAAATAAAATAAAGATATCCCTGATGCTACTTCTTTTGTAGCCATTTTCAAGTATTCTCATGCATTAAATGAAATCTTGTACATATGGATGTGTGAGTGCTTGATTTTCAGACTAATCAACTGTTTTTTTTTATGAAACAGAGACTTATAGATTTTCTTTCATGCTCTTTTTTGCTTGCTTGCTTGCTTGCTTGCGATTTCAGGAAGTTTGTATATCTTCACACAGTGTTTGGATCTCTTGCACCTGTGAAGCTGTTTACTCAGCTATGAACACAATTATGACAATAATAACAGTTGCTTTTGAAATAAACATCTGGAAAACCTTCTGGGTGCTGCATTGATCCAGAGAATGGCAGTCTTAGACAGTTAATGACAAAAAGGCTAATTTCTTTCCTTGCCTCTTGGCCTGTAGAATACATAACCAAATTATATATATAAAAAAGTGTAATACTGGAAATTCTTCAGCATGGCTTTATTTATTAGCAGTTGAATAGCGTCCCTAGAAACATTATGAAAATATTGCATGTTGCAATCTCTTTGTTTGACACCAATAAATCAATGCAGTGATTAATATTAGAGGACTGGGTTCATTTATAACAATTATTGTATACATGCCAAAAACGTGTACTCATCCTGTCTCTTACCTCAAAGACAAACTTCTTCATTAAGCATTGCATCTACTTTCTTCTGCATCCTGCTAGAAGTGTATACATTGAATTGATCATGTGTTTGATATAACATAAAATATCTTCTCCATATGTAAAAATACTGATTAAGATATTGGTATCGATTTTGATAGAAAAGGCTGAGTAGCTTAAATCTGAATCATTTGCGGTTGTTCCTAATTAACTGAGGCTTCATATTATTGAGTTCTCTGTCATTACTCAACTCTTCCTCCCCATCATCATTATACCATACCAATACAATCAATGTCTTTTTCTCTGTTCCTGCATTTGGACTCAGTTAGAGCTTCCTCTATCTTTCAGGGAACATTTGGAACTTTTACTTATGTGCAGTAATAATACAGCTCACTCTGTCTCTATAAAAATCCTGTTAATTAATTATGGCCAGGCTGTATTCAAAATTTGATGTCCAATGTTGGCATCACAATTTTAAGAAGATCAGAGAAAAAATGGCCTGAATTAGAAGCAGGACAATCAGAATGATAAGGAAATCAAGTCCTGTGAAGGTAAGCAGGAAGAACTCAAATCTATGCAGATCATACTTATGGGAGACTTGATAGCAGCCTTCAAGTGTTGTAAAGGAGATTTAGTTTCTGTTGAATCAGACAGCTGAAGTGAATGGGAGGGACTAGAAAGAAACAATTTTTAATGATGCATAGGAGAAATTGCTGTAAAATGAGAGTTCCTGGACATTTCTAAGTGGAAGTTCCAGGAACTGATCTGTTGTCATATTTTTTTCATTGTGGATTTTCCCTGAACCTTGCAAGGGTTGAGAAAAGTAATCTCAGGAACTTTGGGACTTGGGGTTTCAAGATTTTTAAATGGAGGCTCCTGGGTTCTGAGATTTTTGTTTGTTTATTTATTAAATTCATACCCCATCCATCTCACTATCCAAAACAACTCTGGGCAGCTCAGTCAAGGGTCCTTGGATTTCAAGATTTTTAAGGAGACGCTCCAAGAAAAGTCATTGATCCTTTTTCATATTTTTCATTGTGGGTTCTCCATGAACCCTGTAAGGGTTAAGAAAACTGGATTCAGAAACTTGAGAGCCTAGGGTTTCAACTTGTATCTCTGGGGTGATCTTTGCCTCTGATTTTATACCTGTTGTAATATGTTTGGCAAGTTAGCACAATGTAACTCAACTACAAACATTAACTTATTGAAGGCAGCTTGCTTCCCAAAAAGGCTTAAGCAGCATCTAAGACTGACACTTTTTAAATTTTATTTCTATTTTATTGATTTTCAATTAGATATATTTCTTGGTGCTTAATAAACATCATGTTGTCTGGGTATTTAATTTGCTTAACAATACAAATTACATTCTTAATCTCCACCCTTTTTTTTCAATCATCGGGAAAATAAATTCCATGTTTGATAATATTCTACATCCTCTTTCTGTTTAATTTTCAATGTCAATCTATCTATTTCTGAACAATCTAGAATCTTTTTGACTATTTCTTCATCTCGTGGTATATTTTCATTTTTCCAGTATTGTGCAAAAATAATTCTCAATGCTGTGGGTTGTTAACAGCAGCTAAGACTGACACTTCTAACATTACATCAACCTGATTTTTTGAGATGATTCCAAGGCAAAGCTTAGCCTGACTGAGCTCATATTAGAGCACAGAATTAAGGACAAGTGATATTTAGTATCTTCAATTTTTTCTGCTAATCAGTTTAATAAAAGGCTTTGAATTTAGTCTGGTCACAGGACTAAAGTAGATCAGTCCTTGACTGGTGGCATGGAAAGCAAAGAAAACATATCAGAAGATCCAAATACCAACTGTGAGGTATAAACAAAAAATGAAACTTTGGTCTTATAACATGCAAAAAAATAGATAGAGAGAATGGTTATAAGACTTATATGAATACATGAAGGGGCATCTTCCTGGGGATGAAAAAAATCAGACGGGTAGAGCTAGGTGCACAATTGAAACTATCGTTTCTACTATTACTACAGGTTCAATGGTTTAAATCACATAGTTATGGCCACCATCCTGACTTTATACAATCACCCTTCCTATGGACAGCTACTTATAATGGTAGGATAATCAATCTGTTCTTCAAATAGGAAAATTATTATTTTTTTGCATTCAAAAAAATAATAATTAACAATAACTCGGTTGTTAAGGAAAGAGAATGCAAGTGAAATTTTTCAATTAATTTTCTCATTCCTACCCAGCTTCCTGAAACACTATCATGCTATAGCAGCACGTCCATGATTCCCATCAAGCAGATTCTTTAGAGTTCGAGTATCAAACTTGTACATCACGTTACCATCACATGATGTTTTGCGATGTTTTCCCCCTTTGTAGAGCTGGGGCAGGTGTGGCCTGCACATGTCACATCCAGACTGCAGGCTGCCAGGTTGATACCCTTGCTTTAGAGGCTATAAGATTTCAGGCCAAAGAAGCCAGAATCTCCTCTACTTTTCCTGTCAGTGGATGTTACTCTTAGGACAATGTCACTGTGGGGACATTCTTGTTGAAAGAAAGTTTCTTGATATCCCTTTGCTTGCAGGCCTGAATAAGAATACTCATAATAATAGAGTATTTCAGGGTCCAAATGTGCTTCATGGCTCCTTAATTGCTGAAAAAGGATGGAGCTAAGCGGAAGAAGCAAGCCAACACAATTTTTTTATATATATAAAAGAAATGAAAAAAAAAAAAGAGAAAGCGCAGGCACCTAGAAATGCTTCAGTTCGTTTTGCAGCCCTGAACTGTCTTCCAAAATAGAAGTAAGGATTTTAGACAGCTGCAGAGGAAAAGAAACTGTATACTCAGCAGAACAGAGCCAAGCTGATATGGAATAGTTTTAAATGTCTTTCTCCTCATAACTAGATTATTCAGTACAATGTCATTTGCTGCCACTGACATTTTCTTTAAAGTCATAAAGGCCCACGCTGCAATAAAAGGGCTGAGAATAAAATTAGGAATATCATGTATAAATTATCTTTAACCTTAGCTTCATTTGGATTGTGACTTTTTAGACCTGATCAATTTTCATGAAACTATCCACATAAAACGGTGAAAAAATATTTGATCCTTGTCTCCCATAAAGCTAACTTGATAGTATCTGGACACTTAAGTGCTGCCAGTAGTGACTCTCTCTCTGGGAAATTCTGGGAAAGTATCAGGTATGTCTGGAGTGTAATTTCTCAGAAGGTTGTTCCTCGTAAGACAAGAAGCTAGAGTTTAAACAATGATCAGGTATGAATAGTCAGCAGTTGCTAATTATAGCAGTTTCCTATATGTAAGCCCATGTGAATTCAGTAAGATTTTTGTCTGATTAGCATATCCCCCAAACCATGTTTTTTTTTTTTGCCATTCGTAAACCAGAGAGAGGACTACATACAGATAGCAATATAATTTTTCTTTTATATTGTATTTATTTATTTAAGATATTTATGTGGCTGACCATCTGCCAGCCCTGAATAGTAAATAGCAACAATTACAATTCATAACATTAAAAAGTTGCATCAATAAGAGATAGCTTTATCATTTGAGGTTTCAAAAATAATCTCAAGAGAACAGCAGTTCATGAAACAGCTGTGCTATGTGGATATACTGTGGGGGTGCCCTATAGCTCCTGTGCCATTGCACCCTAAACCAGCTGAAGCTTCTGACCACCCATGTAGAACATATTGCAATAGTCCAGCTGAAAGGTAAGTAATGATTCAATAGTTGTGAACATTGGCTGCCAATTCATGAATGGGCACAATTGCCACAAAAGATGTAATTTTGAGAATGTTTTTTTTTAATCAGGACTGCCACTGCTCTTTGAGAATAGGAGAACTTCCAGCTTATGCACCAATTCTGTACAAGGCAATGTAGCCCTGGATCAGCATGTGTACATGACACCTCTGTTTCAAAGTCACACTATTGTGCTTCTGGGTGAAATTCACATTTACTACAAAGTTATCACCAATAAAGTTCTAAATTCCATATGTTTAACTGAGCACCTGTCTCTCATGGTTTCTGCTCAGCTGATAATACCTGATGGAGTGGTGTATTCCAGTTGCCTCAATCAAACAGTGTCATATTTCAGGACTCAGCAAGCATGACATCTCTGTCATGGCACCTGATATCTAGAATAAGGTCCTCCATGGGATCCAGTTGTCTCCCATCCTTCTAGTATTCTCAAAGGCTTTAAAGATCTATACCATACTCGAGGCTGTTCTTCCAGGATTGGGGTACATTACAGTATAAGCAACTCTCTTGTTAGATGTTCTGGTGCAGTTGTCTGGATTTGCCATTTTAGTTCTCTTGTTGGTTTTTGTTGAGCATATGGTAATTTCTTTGTTGTGACATATCCAAAGTTACTGAAAGTCAGGCAGCACACAAATTCAATAAATTTCATTAATACATCATCATCATCATCATCATCATCATTCTATATACTTCATTATATTTGTGTTGTTTTTTATTGTGAGCTGTCCTGTCCTGTCCTATATATATATAGTGATAGAAGATTAATGGTTTTGGACCTCTCTCTTCAATGAGATGGACAGTTCTCTGATTAGTGTACATAAACCTGTAATTACATGATTGATTCCTCCAGGATATTTAACTTATACAAGAATGTGGTGAAGAAGGTATTTTAACTTATACCTGCAGGTTCATTTCTCTCAATGTTTTTTAATTTCTAAACTGCTTTATGCTGCTTTGCTAAAGAAAAATAGAAAATTATAACCTGACATCTCAGGAAGCTTACTCATGTTAGGTGACAAATTTTAATAACATGTTCTCATGAATGCTTATTTATGATTGCAATTGGAATTTGAATTTCTATTGTTAAAAAAGATGGTTGTTAAATAAGTCACACAGTTATTAAGGTGAATCCAGTTTCACTCATTAGCTGTCAGAAGCTGATTGTGAACAAAAATGGTGGTCATGGAGAACTGCAAATGGTTGATAATGCCCAAATTTTAATGACATGACTGCGGGTTGTAAGTTGCAGTTGTACAACTACAATGGTTGTAACTGCAAGGACTGGTTGTAAGTCACTTTTTTCAGTGCTATTGTAAATTTGAATGGTTGTAAATAGAGGAATTTTGCTGGGTCTGTCTTGCCAAAGTGTTCGTTTCTTTTTTAATTCAGATGCACTGGTTAGCATTTTTTTTTTTTTTACGCTTACCCAGTTAAATTCCCACAACACCCAAAGTGGTAAAAGAAGACATTAAGAAGAACCCAGTTAAATTTTTCTGGTATGGCAATGATTAAAATATTGGGGTTTTTTTCAGTTTTGGAGCCAAGTCAAGCTTATTTCTCTTTCAGTAATGCTAAGTAAACAGTATTCCTTTCTGATTATTGTATGGCACAGTAAGAATGTAGGGAACTTGTATGTAAAAACAGCTCTGGACTTTGGCAATGATGAATCTTTCCTCTTTCCAGCATAAACAAATTCACCCTGCCATCACACCCTGCCCACTTGAAAGATTTGCTTTCCCTTTGCAATTCTAAGACCCTTAAATCATCAATATGTTTGCCAAGGAATCCTCAAATATGGATACACTGAGGCACTGTGTCTGAACATATGTTTGCACTGCTGATAGCTGTAAACTATGATAAGTTTGTGTTGCATATTAATGGAATATTTATACATGGTAATTTACCAAGTATGAGTCATTTATCTAATAAAAATGTTAATTACAACTTCCAAGGTATATTTATTAATAAATTGCCATGGAAAGTACAATAAAATATCATTTTCTTTCCCACCCAAGAAAATTCTCCAACCCCTCTTTTTAATGAGATTTCATCGCAAGAAGAATTTAAGAATTATATGACATCAAAGCTACTCTACTGATTTTGTAAATTTTAAGGTGTTCTAGGAGATCTAAAAACATTGGTCTGACTGATATAGTCACAAATCTGTTGCAGAGAAAGAGAAATATGAAATGATAATAGAAAAAAAATGAAGATTTGAGTAATTATTAGGAAATGGCCTAGTTTGCCATAACAAATGATATGTTGGTTCCACAGAAAGTTAGTCATGCTTCAGGTTGCAATCTCTTATGCATTTACCTGGGTCTGGTTTATTTGCATTTAATTCGGTCTATTTTTCTATATAAAGTAGATATCTATAGGATTGTATTTCTATGTTTGACTAATTAATAAGTCATGAGTAAGAGAAATCCCATTGAATTCAACTAATAGATAATTTCTGGATTTACTTCAAAGGGACTGAAACACAATTAACTTTTTAAAAATTGAAAAAAACCAGAGTTTATTTAACAATTTATCATTTAATAATTAATTTAATAATTAAATATATCCCAAATAATATATTTGTAAAGCTTCAATACTACAATACTACCAAGAGAAAAATGTAAAAAAAGGAAAAAAAATTAAACTGAAAATAAAAAAAAAGAAAAAGGAAAACCGAAGAAACAGAATTAATTCTACAAAGATGTTTGGAAGAGGTATACAAAAATACAAGTTAAAAGAAGTAGATATCTTTCCATAAGGCAGTTGGACCATATTCTTATTTTTAAGATATTAAATATAAAAATATTCTTTATTAAAATGATTCCAGATCAATATACTTTACAGTGTCTGAATTAATCACCTGCCTCCGTACATCGTGTAATTCAGGAATATAGAAGAAATCATTAGAAAAACAAGTTTAGTTTCTTTTTGTTTTGCTGAACTAGAAACCTCACAACCCTTTCAAAATATTCTGCTTGCCAACCTAAACTCAGAAAATGATCTCATATTGTAGATCTTTAAAATCTGTCACAGTTCAAACTTGGATTTGTAATGAATGGAAATGAGCAGTTTTAATTTTAACCTTGTATTTTGACTGCACATAAAAGATTTGGATAAAGTCTGTGACAGACTGAACTTGCTCAGTATTATAAGAAAAGCTTAAATATTATAAATATTTTCACAGAATAGGATTTCTTCATCCTTCAGTTTTCCTATTAATTGGTCCCTAAGACTTATTTTTTATTTTTCGGATTGAAGGAATTAAATCTATTTCAAATAGTTTTTCTATATTTACCGTTTAAAAAAATCATGAAGAGAAAAACCTTTAAAAGAGATTTTTAACAACTGAAGTGGGGAATAATTATACCTCCTGCCCACCTCATTAAATATTTTTCTTTCAATATTATGGATAAGCCACCAGACATGACTATATGGGAGCAATAATCATTGATTGTCTCACAAAGAGAGAGAGAGAGAGTTTGACTGGAGCACAAAGTAAAATGCATTCTTTTTTTCTAGAAAGTAGTCATAATAATAAAGAAAATATTAGCAGACAACATACATTTTATATTACTTCACTTTTGCTGTTATCAATTGCCCTCCCTTGTATATGCACTCAGATGATATATGTTATCTTAAACAGGGATAAATAACAATGAGGTGGATCTTTTGGCTCTGTGTGGGTTTGTATCAGCAGATCTGGTTACTACCCTCCACAACAGGCATCTACAGATGCCTCAGCCTTTCCTGTTCTGCCTCCTTCCTTGGATCAGTATGTCCCCTGACATTAGGTCAGTGCTGACTCTCTGGCCTTTTGCAAAGCTGTTAAGACCTGGCTTTTTCACAGGCCTTTGACATCTGTAGATGGTATTTGTCTTGCTTTCTCCTGAGGCTGAATGTTTCTCTCTGGGATACTCTTTGGTGTTGGGGATGTTGTTGTTATTGCTGCTCCAGAGGTATTTTTATATTATTTTAGACTGAATGCTAGTTGTAGCTCTGTAAGACACTCAGAATCAATTACGATTGGAGCATTGAATAAGTCTATTGCATAATATAATATAACTTCATTTATAGAAATGTATATGTTCTTCAGCAGGTAGATCTTCTCTCGATTTACAGTATATAGGATTTATCTCTGTGTCGAACACAGCAAAGTACTGTATGATTGAGTTTTTGCTATTACCTAGTTCCTGGCTGCAGGCCTGAGTTTTTAGAAAATAGAGATGCGTATCTGTGCCTGTTCTGACACAAAGGACATCACACAGACAGCAGCTTTGTTAGTTTTATTTACAGATGATCTCAGTATAAACGCTTTAGAGTTCCTTTTAACTTATTTTTGATAAAATAAAATAGTTTTAAGCTTTTTGCAGCATCACAGTCCCTTTTGCCTTTTGTTATGCTTTGACTCAATCAATTCCTGGACTGTTTGCTCTTCCTTTTTTCCAGTTCAATTTAATTTTGCATTTTGTAAGTCATCTGGAGTAACCTATGTGTGAATTGAATAGTTAAATAAATAAATAAATAAATAAATAAATGCAGACATACATACATACATACATACATAAATTTATTTAATAAATAAATAAACTCCTTTAGCGTGTACATTTCATTCAGGGTATGCATCTACACCCATACATGCACACACTGTTTGATTGGAGCACTAAGTAAAATGCATTCTTTTTCTGGAAATTAGCCATTATAATAAAGAAAACACTAGCCGACAATATACATTTTATGGGAAGAATATGTGATTTTATTCATACAAGCAGAGTAAAGGTTTGTCTTTTTTTTTCAAAATCAGACATAAGTGTGACCCTGTAAAGTTTTATTCCTTGGTCTTATAAACTGACTTTAGGGGTTTGATTTTTGTACAGACCAGGGCATGTATTCTGTTTCTATGATCTATTGAGCCCTTGTGACTATGCTGAGACTTATTGATTAGCTTTCTCTGGTTTTAACTATCGGTTGTAACTCCGCTGTTGCTACGACTAAAACTTCGAGTCAATAACTTCAACAGCATTTCTAAGCAGGAACAATGTTGAACTTAGCAAAAGAGAGGAAAACTATTCCCACATTTCGAAAATATGATAAAAACACTGTTCTCCACTCTGCTGCCCATCCTTTGCAATTACAGACGTTTACCCAATAATAATTGATGTTGTCTGTCATGTTTGTCAACAGTTCTCCTCAACTTCTTTTCCTGTTGTCTCCTCTTTGTATTAGTTGGAAATGAGGAATTTAGCAGAGACAAATGCATTTTGTGCCAAAAGCAAGCTCCAGAAGAGCTAATCGTACAGGACACTATTATGAAGTTGCCATGTAGGACTGTCTCTTTAAAAGAAGCAAGCTGAGTTTTCTGGAAGCAGATAAGTCCATGGACAATTGCTTTCCCATCTTCTTCTTTAAAAGAAGCCAAAGATCTATTTCAAAAGCATTTCCGGCTCTTTAATCTGTTATCTCCTCTAAGTAACAAAATCTTAAATATCTGTTTAAACAACCACTGCTGGTTTTTTTTTTTTTTTTTGAGGCAGTACAATTTCTTTTTCTGCACAGAAAAAACTTCCAAAATTATGATGTTCTTGCTGGGCTACAAAGATAGTTGAGGACGAACTATTTCAAAGATGGTTTTAATGAAAGGGAAATACTGACAGGGAGAACACAGTGCATTGTGGCACTATAGTTCTGTTCAATTTTACATTTAAACTAAGGGGCTGATCATAATTTATTCTGTCAAAGAAGTGACCTGTGAGTAAAGAAGAGAGGGAAAATAGCACTTGATGATTAAAGGCTCTAAGAAATATTCTCTATCGCTGTGTCACCACTACATAATGCAGTATGTGTAACAGAAGCCAAAGTGTTTGAATTTTTCCCTAATTAGGTGTGGACTCCAGATTCTAGGTCTTGAGGGAAGTAAGCAGTGAATTCCATGATAGGAAGTTTTACCAGGCACCAGAGCTGGTAAATTTGCTCACACATTTCACTGTGCACTAAATGTATATTAGAAGCAATGCTGAAGAAACTCCAAAGAATGCTTTAATCCACTAAAGCTTCACAGATACCTGCATTTTAACACCAGCTTTCATAATGATAATCATGAATTGAGTCTCATTTTGTTTCGTGTCCATTGCCGTTCATATTGATATGCTTTGGGACACTTGAACAATTTATTAATATTTTATTATTTATTAACACATTATTTATTAATATTTATTTGATGGATAGCTGAATGGCATGGTGGCCTAGAGATGGAGATCTCACGTCACAATCAGGAGGCTTGTGAGTTTGATCCCAGGTAGCGGCAGATATTTCTCTCTCTGGGTGCAAAGAGAAAATATTTGCTGTGAAGTCTGCATTGGCGTCAGGAAGGGCATCCGGCCAATAAGCACTCAGCTCCATTCAGTCACCCCAATTCCATCCTGATGCAAGGGATTACAGGGTCATTAAAAGAAAAAAAAAAAGATGGATTAGCTATAATCCAAGTCAATTCTAAAGAATATTTCCTTTCCAGATTAAACTGAATTGAAGCTTGTGGCTTGTCTGTCTGTATATACCTATAAGAAAGAAGATATAACTTTGTTTCAATAAAGACATAGCCAGAAAAAGCTAAATCAGAAGAACTCTTGTAAATGAGGAATATTCTCTCTCACACACACACATATCAGTGGTGGGATTCAAAGATTTTTACCACCGGTTCAGTGGGCATGCCAAACACGCACTTTGCGCAGGTGGAGAGGCATTCCAACTCACCTGCTGCAAGCCTGCACTCTCCCTCATGCTTCAGCAGCTGCTGTGCAGCACTCCGCTGTGCCGCGCAAAGCAGCTGCACTTCAAAAGCAGGGAATAAAGATGAGTATGGGAGTGCGGGCAGCTGGGTGGGGCCAACAGCAGAGTGGCAGAGAGAGAACAAGTTTGGCCGAACTGGTAGAATACCACCACTGACACATATATACCTAATATCCAATATCTTCTTTGATTAAGTTCAAAGGTTAAAAGATAATGAAATGTTTTCTAAAGAAAACATGGAATTTGTATGTGGAAGTTACTTGATGGAAGAGAATACTGATATCATTAATATATGTATTAATGTATTAATATGTAAATTATGAATATCCTAGTATATTCCAATAGCATCACGTACAACATGGGAAAGGAGATCTGAGCATTGTCAAGTATTTAGGGAAGGTAAAAATATTAATGATATATATAAAAAAGATAATGTATGAAGCAGTATAGTATACGTGTTGCAAGTTGTATTTCCAAGGTGTTCTATTCTTAAAGTTATAAATTAAGCCTGTTAGCTTCAATTAAATCATCCAAATCTCATTAAAGATTTAGCGGCCTGTCTATTCCCAATAATAATTCTATCCATGTTCAGTGGATATACCACAACAGAGATGGTACTTTCAAGTAAACAATTTATTACTCCTATGAACTTTAATAAAATTTATCCTAGTTAGATAACTTACACTTAAATGGTCAGATCAGTATTATTCCTTTCATGTGTAGTGTCATTTTTATGAATGTGAAACTTTTCAAGAAGGCCACAGATGTCAAAATACTAGTAACGAGAAGAAAGTTAGAATATAGGGACCCACGTATAATGAAGAGGTGATAGCAGAATGAGAAAGCATGGATGATGTCTCAGTCTGGAATATCTCTGAAAAGTTTGTGACCATTTCAGATGAAAGATTTGAAACTGTGAAATGTTATTATGACAAGTGACTGACATGCCCCTTCATGTAGGACCTGGCAGGTAACATAGTCATTCAAATTCAGTAAGCAATTGTAAATTAAATTGTTATAGGGTAGTAAGAAAAAAAGATCCAGCATACATTGATATTCTCCTTTTTATTAATTATAAGTAGACAAAAGAATATTTTTCATTTGGTTATTCTATCATGTTTTTAAAAAACTCATTTTATGAAGAGCATTTTGCTAATAATGAGAAAATTCTATATATTCCATCTGTGTCTCAGTTGGATACTGCAGGCTCCACTTTTCAGGCCAAAAGTTTATAATTTTGATATTTATTTTATCTAACCTATCTTCACAACAATCTTGTTTTAAAGACAGAGTCATGAAGCCAGAAAAGCCTTAAACCTTTGGAGGAGAAGGGCTAGGTATATTGACTTATTAATCAATTTTATATCTTAGGGTGGCATGGTAAAGAGAAGGATGCTATATGCCACCCTGCAGGAAGGAAGTGACAATAATGAAATTCACTCAGGTATCCAACCTTTCTGTAGCTTATACGAATGTTTTAGGCAACTGTTTTTGCTAGCTCTGGCAGAGCAACAGATTGTGAGTTATTTATTGTTGTTGTCAGTTCTTCCTTCTTCAGCTCCAATCCTTACCAGTATTATTAATATTTAGAGAAAGGAAAAGAATGGAGAATCAAATGTGCAACAAAAATGTATTAGGATAGTGCAAAGAAACTGGGACAGGGGAAAGGCAGTTGGGAACATCAGAGATGCTTTGAACCAGTTTGTGCCAGTCTTCAAGAACACCCAGAGACCTGAAATTGTATGCCGATTGCTACAAACACCGAAAGTTCCCAAAAACATCTAGACTTCCACCAGAGGCAGTATTCAGCAGGTTCTGACCCGTTCTGGAGAATCGGTAGCAGAAATTTGGAGTAGTTTGGAGAACCGGCAAATACCACATTTGACTGGAGATTTTTACAGTAGCCTTCCCCTGCCACACCCACCAAGCCACACCCACAGAACCGGGAATAAAAAAAATTGAATCCTACCGCTGCCTCCACCCATTAGCTGGAATTGGACTGGTCAAGGGAGGTAGGAAGGCTTGAGGGGAAAAGCCTGTATACTTTCATGCAGGAAATTTAGTTCCAGTCTGATTTACTGCAGCCAGAAACCATAGTAAAAAAAAAATCGATCATTTCATCCAAATGGAGCCAAGGGTTTTTCTTTCCTAAGGGGTCGGACTGGGGCAGATCTGACAGTTGCCTTTTTTTTTTTAAACAACCAGAGAGGTTAAGGGATTTAAGATATGAAGATTACAAAATCCAGCAACTAAAATTATTAGTAAGTACTCTTCCCCTCCTAGATTAACTTATCTTTGCAGACCAAAAAATGCATCTCACATCAGAATAAGAAAAAAAAATCCACAATAAAAGGATATATTTTGTTCTGATCTTATCTTTTTTAATAAGTCTGTTTTATATATATATAGTTATAGGTATGGAATTTGTTAGATTGTTCTGAATTTCTTTTAGTGCAGACTGAAGCTTTTAGTTTCACTTGCCTGAACTCTCAAAAATAAAATCAGCACTTATTTCAGGCTCATTACTCAATTGCAATAATTATTTTAATTCTTTCATACATAATACATAATATGCAGCATAGATTTCCATATCAAGAGGAATCTTGCTTCAGAAAAGACTTCTGCCGCCTTGTTATCACAATATTGTCATTGTTCCAAAACCGTAGGAGGTGTGTATGAAAAAGTTACGGCTGCTGAGCAACTATCACTGTGCAATTTAATTTCTAGCTTAAAAATGGAACAATGGCAACATCCAACATCAACAGTCACTGGGTAATTGCTGTGCTCTGGTAAGAGAATTGTATTCTATAATGAAAATTATTCAATATAAGGTCTGTGATGTTATATTAATTTTCTAAAGTTGAATTTTTCCCTGCTTCTTTGGACTCCCTCAGATCTTTATAATACCATCCCTGGAGGCCAACTACTTGATAAAGAGATTTTAAAAATAGTATGACAACTATAGTTCATCTCCCATATATAAAAAATAAAGAATATGTAATATATTGTCCATGTCCAATTCATGATATTATATCAAGGGTTCACCTATCTACATTATCATCTGTCTGCCTGCCTGCCTGCCTGCCTGTCTATCATATTCATCATCATCTATCCATCCATTATCCATTTATCCATTATCATCATTATCATCTTCATCTATCTAAAATCTGTCTAAAATAATGTATAAAATATGTTTCTATTTAAAATAATGTATCTATGCTTCTATTCTTTTTTCTTCTCTTTCTCTTTTTCTTTCTAATTTTACTTGTTGGTGTATTGTTTTTTTAAAAAAAAAATTGAATAAAATTATTATATTAAAAAAACATAAGTCAACTCTTCTGCGCCCCGGTTTTCTTTAACATGCAATGTAACTTTATCTAGTTTATTCCCAGTCTATCCCCTCTCCCCTCTCCCAAAACCCTATAGCATACAAGTTTTTGGCTTTTTGTATTATTTGTTGGTAGCATCAGTTTTTCTGGGAGCAAATTTTGCTCTGGAAGCTGCCAAGAACCTTCTCCTGGAACTCATCTTTTTTTTTTTTTTGCCTCCGTTACTTTCTCCAGTCTTTAAACCATTTGCTTCACTGCCATGCAGATTTCCTGAAGGGCAGCCAAATCTGTCCCAACACTGCCTTCACTCCAAGAACCATATTTGTAATGACAAATCCTTCACAAACAGGGTACAGCAACAGCAAGGAGTCCCAGGAAAGTCACTCTTTGTCAGTTGTTTGCAGCTTATATAAGTATAGGAGAGAAGACAGAAGCAGAAGAAACATACACATGGGTGCATGCACACAGATACACACAGAGAGAAAGAGGTAGGTGGAGGACAGGCAACAGAGTGGATGAAAAGCAAACCTAAAAATTTAGACAATTTGGCATAATTCTGAGTGTTTCACCACCCTCTTACGGATAGTAAGAATTCAAAATGAAATAGGTCCTGAAAATGCAATTAATGCAATAGGCAGTAGTGGAAAGTTTCAGTCATATAAACATATGAACTTATCAACTGGTTGCTAGCTGCTTACTGGGCATGATGTAAGTTGTTAGTATTTAAAGCCTTTAAAAGCCACAAATGCCCTCAAACCTAAGTGCCCAGAAAGTATTTCTGCTTTAAAAACTTACTCAGATTTGCAGGACAGGTTACTGAAAATGCCCTTGCTATCAGAGGCTTGTCTATTTCTCTTATATTAGTCCTGGGTACAGATCTCTCAGTGTTGTGTTTAGCTCCACTTTTCTAAAGAGACTCTAAACTATTGCTTTTTGGTTGGAATTGTTAATTGATTTAGTATGTGAAAGAATGTATAACCTTTTTATGTATAGCCTTTTTATTTTGTATCTGTTTCATTTTTATTGTTTTATTTTAGTATCCAAATTGTGCAGAAAGGCAGGCAGGATGCAAATTGAATAAATAAATAAATACAAAATGTTATCAGAGAGAAGGATATTTAGTTTTAAATTAGCTTCAGTGTAGAAAATTTGCCTATGTGTCTAAGTATATTATGGTTACAGATAATTCCATATTGCCACTGGAAACAGATAAGGAATCTATTAATATGTTAATAATAACTCATTAAGCTAAAATCATATTATAAGACACATGGACTAACAGGATCTTTTAATTGTTACTACTATTATTTTTAATTTTAGATGAGCCACTAAAAAGTGTGTGCAATAAAAAATACCTGAACATATTTTCTGCTAGAGGTGAGGAGCTTATCAAAAATGTATTTTTAAATTTAAATGAAGAGCCATGAAAGACCATGAATGAATGAATGAATGATCATCAATCAATCAATCAATACATCCCCATCAGCAAATGCAATTCATGTGTTCTGCAAGGCACCCAAAGTACCTTTATATTTTACCTTAGGATACTAATGAACTGGAAGGATACTGGAAGAAATACAAGTCCTGAGGTCACTATGTGTTCTTGTCACTAATACGGACAGTTTCAATGTCTTCTTTCTTGTCACACTGAAAGGAGATAATATCCACTGAAGGAAGAATAGCCATGTACTGTATTGGTTCATTTTCTAGCTGTGGTCTAGGTTGGCTCTAACAGTTTCTGGTATATATTGCTAAAATATTTCCACTATTTCATTTTTAAGGAATAAAAGCTAAACTATTGTGTAACTGTAACTTTCTTTTGGATGCAATCCCTCTGTCATGCAAAGCATATGTGTAAAGTCACTAGTGCTGATATTATTACAGAGATTGAATGAACATAAAATTGTGTATGGGATAATAACTGGTACTAATAAAGTAGTCATTGGCATTTTAACATATTTCAAAATACTTAAAATTAAATCTCATTTTCCAGATTTCCCTCCATCTTTGACCCTTGTACCGAAATATGACAGCAACCTTGCCAACCTGGTGTCTTCTAAATACTCCATACAGTTTTGGTCACCATGATGTAAAACAGATGTTGAAATTCTAGAAAGAGTGCCGAGGAGACCAACAAAGATGATTAGGGGACTGGAGACTAAAACATATAAAGAAAGCTTTCTGGAATTGGACATGTCTAGTTTAATTAAAAAAGGACTAAGGGTGACATGATAGCGATGTTCTAATATCTGATGGACTGCCACGAAGAAGAGGGAGTCAAGCTATTCTCCAAAGCACCTGAAGGCAGGACAAGAAGCAATGGATGGAAACTAATCAAGGAGAGGAGCAACCTAGAACTAAGGAGAAATTTCCTAACAGAACAATTAATCAGTGAAACAACTTGTCTCCATAAGTTGTGAATGCTTCAACACTGAATGTTTTTAAAAAGAGATAAGACAACCCTACAATGGTGTAGGGTTTCCTGCCTGAGCAAGGGATTGGACTAGAAGACCTCCAAGGTCCTTTCTACCTCTGATATGTTGTTCTGTTCTGTTCTGTTTTAAATCTATTGAACTATAATGACTGAATTCTCCAGCAAAATAGGACTTTGGAAAGCTACAAAGTGCTGTCTCAAGTGTGCTTTTTTTTTTTTCTCAAACGGCAACTGGCCTTTGTTTTTCCGTGAAGACTTTCAGAACTGAAGAAGCTTCTTGGATGAGAAGTGAAATGTTGTCAAGGAAAAATAAAGTCCAGTTGCCTTTTGAAAAAAGCACCTTTGGGGCCACCATGACCTGAATGACTGAGAATCTCCATACACATTGAGCTATAGAGTACTGCCATGGTTTTTGGCTTGTGAAACCCAACTTGTACATATAAAATTGTCAGCCTACCCAGGGGAAAAAAAAAAAAAAACCTCTGCCATGTAGAACAAATGATATGTTAGTAGAAACTGTAAAATTTCTGTAAACGGTCATCAGAGAATCAAGCATTTCTTAATGGTGGTGGTAATTAGTGCTAGCCAAATATTACACTGATAATCTTCAGAAATAAAACACCATCTCCTGTGTGCCAACACAGTACACTGATAATACGCAGTATACTTACATTATCAAGAACATCATTGTTGTCTAATAATGGTAATGTCAGAGACGTTACATACACTTAAATTTGTGATATGAATAAAGAATGTACTCATAATAGATTAACTATCTGCCATACAATACTATATACTATCCTGTATTCGTAAAGATAACCCATTGATTGAAGCTTGGCCTTTATTGTTTATTACTGTAGAAGAACATGAGAGTTTCTGTTCACATGTGATACTTAACAGCAAATTATTCATATTCTGAATCAGTTCACACATCATCCATTCAGATCCATGGTTGAAAGCCAAAATGAAGAAAATGTGGTGTCTTTGTGATTCATTTTCAGTTTAAACACATTAGAAAATTCATTTTTTCCCAGTGATAGGGAAGGGATTTTTTAATGGAGAACCAGTATGGTATATAATATCCTCATGATATTATCTTAGGGCTAAAGCAATCCAGATTCATTTTCTTATTATGCATGAAATGTATTAGATGAATGACTATAGGTATTAGCCTTCGTTTGAACATGCAGGAATTCTAGCAATAAACTGTATTACTCACAGGATTTGTTGTGAATAGGTACATTTATTTTCGCTCGTTTTCCTTCAAACACGGCAACAATGGATATACCGGATAAAGTCAGTGCTGAGATCATTCATCTCTCAGTGCGATTTATCATGCAGCCCCACCCCATGCAGCTAACTAACATCCACCCTCCCCATTAGTCCTACACGCCTCCATCCCACAATTCTAAACGCAACTAATTACCAAACAGAATGTGGTTTTAATTCTCGAGTTGTGCCGTAACTTCCCCAATGATTGTTTGTGTTTCATTTCAGGTAATGAGAGGAGTTGGAGTGATAAACCTTCTCCCACCCATCCTTGTCACATGTTCATGCCGATACAAGATGGGTCGAACCGGGATGGGATCTTCAAAAGTAGGAGACATTTTCCGATCAAGTTAATATATTATAAACGGCAGGATCGGACGTTCATTCCCCAACCAAGATAATTTGTCGGGCTTCAATCCAGGAGATAAACCGGTAGACTCTTTGAAGCCCGACAGTAGGTTTTTGTATCACCCAACTTTACTCACAGACAGGGTTCCATGCATGTTGCCTTATTATTTGCTTTATATTTTTAATCCTTTTAATTCCCCCAAAATGGATTTACTTTAAATAAAGCAGACAAGATCTGCTTCAGGCTTGAAATGTAAAAACACATCAGAAAAGAGAGCAGATAGGAATGGAGGATGAAAACTTAACTAAAAAACTGACAATATATTTTATTCAGGCCAGATCCCCTCATAAGCTGATGTTTCTACTTGAAAGGTGAGGATGACGTTTGGTTTTTGGCCAATGAATTAAACAAGACTAAAATTCAATATAGGCAATATTCTTTAGTTTCTGGATAACCCCTACATTGCATTATTTTATACAATGCATGCAGTTCCTTTTTCAGCACTTACTTTAGTGGAAGTACATAGGATTTTGACTTGCATTAAGTCTATTATGAAGAAAGGTTTAAGTATTCTATGCATATCATGTTATATTTTTGTGTTAGAGTATATCTTCTTGGATCTAAATGACCAAATATACTGTTGTGGCCTGCCAGCTGCCAGTGGAGATGAGGCAGTCTGAGACAGTGAGGAGGTTGGGGAGGAACTGGATAGAAGCAATCCTGTCAAACAGACAACAAATGGTCAAAATTGGGTGTGTCCTATAAAATTCTGTACCTGTCAATAGTGGTATCCCCCAAGGCAGTGTTCTAGGACCAACTCTCTTCATACTCTACATAAATGACCTCTGTGATCATATTAAGAGCAACTGCATTCTCTTCGCTGATGATGTAAAGCTGTTCAATACCACAGACAATACTGGATAACCCCTACATTGCATTATTTTATACAATGCATGCAGTTCCTTTTTCAGCACTTACTTTAGTGGAAATTCATAGGATTATAAAGTACATTGCATTATAAATCTGGGTCAGAACTTATATAATAAATAAGTTCAGTATACAATATGTGAGCTTCTAGGGATCCATTACATTATAATGTTACTAAAGGATGGCATATGCATCTTGACATATTACCCAACTGATACAATTATATCATTTGAATCAAATCATTATATCACCTGAGGCAATTTTATCAAAACACAACTTTTGTAGTTAAAAAAATACAATACCATACATATAATCTCATATAAGTACCATACGTATAATCTCCTTTGATATGTCCTTTGTTATAATGCTATGTTCTACTTAGAAAATACATGTTTCTCTATATTATTACTATGTTTGTTAACTAATTGTTGCTAGAGTTGAGCAAAATCCAGACCTCTTTGGTTAAACACTGCTTTGTTTTGAAAAGCAAGGAAGACAGTAGCTGAAATATGATTTTTAATATATAAATTATTCTTCTAGTTTCTAAGTATGATGAACTTTATAGATCAGAAAAAGGCTAGAAGCTTTCTTTTGTTTTGTTTTTCTAGTAGACACGCATATATGCAATTTCTTTTCTCCCTGCATGAAAAACACTTAGTAATGTAATATAGAATTTAAAATGGAACAGTGAATGAACAACTCAATCACACAAATACACAAAGACACACACAGTGTGTTTTGCTTAATGAACTTCATTGGCTCTTTTTCTCTAGTTAGTGTACTCAGCTTAGCGTACAAATCCAGATGATGCCTAGCATAAAAGCTCTTGTAAGATTTAGAGATACTTTTCAATTACTTCCGTTTGCTTCACTTGGCTCATACACTCCTAAATATTTTGAGGCAGGTTTTCTGAGTAATTCAACAAAATACGTGTCTTTCTTGTTAGAGCTACTCTATGAGTTATTCAGGAAATGTATTATTTGGTTTGCATATCCCTGGTGCCCAGCTTTAATTATGCAGTATTAGCACCTATTGTAAGAAGTCCATTTTCTCAGTTTTTTCCCCTGACCAGTTCACAAATATGGTACTCTAAGATAATTATTTTTATAATATTATAACGTTTAAACATCGTAATGAATTAAAACCCACCTAAATTAATTCTGAATTGCTCATTTTTCAACAAACAGCGTAGCACCTAAATATTTAATTACATTGTGCTTTCTGAACAGGTGTTGAAAAGCCTGCAGGCACGCTTGGAATTCCAGCAATTGCTCTGCCTCTAAGCTTGCAGGACAATATTTTTTTGGAATTAAATGACTCTCAGCACCACTGATGGATGATATTTCCATGAGGCTCAATTCTTTTGTTGCTGCAATATTCTTCTTATAAGTAACAGGACTGCTTAGGAAACCATTTTTTTTCTTAAATTTCTACATGTTCAGTGCCAAAGGAAAATAAAAATGTTTTCTTGCAAATGTCCTTTCCTTTCTTTGTTTTGCCTCCAGGCTCAGCTAACTAGCCATGATCTGTATCTTTGTCTGACATATACAACAGCTTCTGCTTCTGCTTCCCGCAATATTCCCGCAATAGTTTCAAGATAACCCTAACACATCCTTTGGTTTATTGTTATATATTTTTCTATCTGTGTTTTATTGTGCTCAAATAGAACTATATTATGTACATTATAGGTTAAGTTAACGTATGGAACATAACATAACAGTATGAAGTAACTTCAGTAACTTTGCCTAGATCCACTCAAATACTAACGTTCTTCTATAATAATGTTCAACAGGGCTTACCTGTTGGTGGTAAAAATGATGGATAGCTAAGAAATACCATTTGAGTTTCCCATAAGACCTCATGGGTGGTGCTTTGTTAGTGTACTGTGTGATATTCTGATGGTTGAACCTATTGTCTGGTACCAGTATGCTGATACAGACCTATTGTCAAATAATGTACTATCAATTTGCCTATGTAGGAAACATAAAAGAACAATCTCACTTTTTGAAGAGAAGGACAGGGGATAATATGATAGCAGTGTTCCAATATCTCAAGGGTTGCCACAAAGAAGAGAGAATGAACCTATTTTCCAAAGTACCTGAAGGCAGGACAAGAAGCAATGCATTGAAACTAATCAAGGAGAGCAGTAACCTAGAACTAAGGAGAAATTTACTGAAAGTTAGAAAAATTGATCAGTGGAAAAACTTGCCTCTGGAAGTTCTAGGTGCTTCAGTACTGGAGGTTTTAAACAAGATGTTGGACAACCACTTGTGTGAAATGGTGTAGAATAGCCTGCTTGTACAGGGGGTCAGATTAGAAGACCTCCAAGGTCCCTTCCAATTCTGTTATTCTGTTATTCCTCCATGCTGCTTATTTATTAACCCCTTGAGACAGGGGTGTCAAACTTGAAACAGCATCATCACGTGACATATCGTGATTTTTCCCCTTTGCCAAAATGGGCGTGCCCAGCACGTGACGCACCCAACCTGCAGCCGCAAGTTTGGCACCCTTGCCTTGAGAGCAAAGCACTCAAGGGGAATCTTGAATCATGGTAGAATTGTGACAGTGGTGGAAATTAACCAGATTTAAAATGATGGATTATTAAGAAAAGAAATGGTCTTTCCTACAGTAATGATTTATAGTATCTTCTATAAATCAGCCAGCTATCATTGCCAGACTAACATTATATGTATTGAGCAGTGGTGGGATTCAAATTTTGTTATTACTGGTTCTGTGGGCTTGGCTTAGTGGTGGAAAGGATACTGTAAAATATCCAGTCAGAGGTGATATTTGCCAATTCTCTAAACTACTCACAATTTCCGCTACCAGTTCTTTAGAACTGGTCAGAACCTGCTGAATACCACCTCTGGTATTGAGGTTACTATCACTTCAGGACTGGACAGGAGTCTTTGGTTTTCTCTAAGCTTGGTTGTTTTTTTGCAGAGACACCTTGAAACATCTTGAACTGTCGGCAAAGAAAACAACCACACTCAGAGAGCACCAAGGAGCCTTCATTTCAATCCTGAGTTACAAATATTGTCCTTTATTGGTACTTCAGTATCAGCTGGTTGATACTATGAAGACTCTAAGTCTAAGTCACGAGTACAAAAATGTCCTAAAATGGATAGCAGCATCATGAACTGATATAAATTTTTAGTATAATTTCATCTGGAATAAAGATCTGGGTCACTGATCACCTGATGATGGTAATAATATCACAGAGCTGGAAAAGGCAACAAAATATCTGGTAATATTTTACTAAAATATTACTATGGTGGTGCAGGTGTTAGAATACAGTATTGCAGGATAATTCTGCTGACTGCCAGTAGTTCGCTCAAGACTTCCATCCTTCCGAGGTGGGTAAAATGAGGACCCAGATTGTTGGGGGCAATGTGCTGACTCTGTAAATTGCTTAGAGAAGGCTAACTAATTAGCAAAATAGGTAATAAAATAATAATAGGACATTAATTTGTGGAAACTTGTGCCATAAGATATGGTAATTAATCTGATCATTTTAGTTAGAAATATAGAACGTTATTCAATATGAACTTCCTAAATATACATGCAAAAAGATAATATACCAAGACAATGAAATACATACTTTTCAAAACTTTGCAGGGAGAATTCTGCACAGTAAAGCATACTCAGAACATACTTAGGGTAAATCACAAAAACAAAGCAAAATCAAAATGATCATCCCTACATAATGTACATGAAAGGTGAAATTAATGTTAGGGTTTTGGTTTTGGTTTTTTTGCAATAATGAGATATATGCAATTGGTTTAAAACTATACCATTGGCTTTTTCTGACTACTATAAATTTAGCATTATGAGTGCTTTTTGTGCTATTTCTGTGCTTCACTAAGCACTCTGTGAGATAAATAATTACTTATTCCTTGCCAACAAATAATAGCGATCAGTTGGAAAACGATCACCTGCTGGACGCCACAGGAATAAGTGGGATAATACAGGAACTAGATAGAACATATTCAGTGAAATGAAGCTTATTAGAAGAAAAACAAATCCTACTTGTGCAATTGCTAACTCAGGAGTAAATCCAGTGAGTTCAACAGGACATGTTTCCAGGCTACACAGTATAATTCCCCAAGTATGTGTCCTAATTTTCCTTTTAGAGAATATTGATCAAATTAATATTTGACCCATGGATTGCATAACTGGTTTCATGGAATTGAACAAGTTAAGTGTCAATGAAGTTTGATCCTGGTCAAGTGATAAAATAGGATAATTTGGGTTGCTGCCAGTATACCAAAATACAACTCTGGCTGGTTGAGAAATCATAAAGTTTCATTTTAGAGATGAAAAGCTACTTTTTTGCATCAATGTTTTTGATAAGAATTTGTAATATTGTGTTTTATACTCAGAAGAAATTATTGGTGATTCCAGAATCTTTGTTTCTCATCAGAACACATATATGCCAGAATTGTAATTATTATAATTGTATTTCAGTCTTCCTTGGGAACAAAAATTATCCTGAATAATTACTTTATTATTATTTTTGTTATTAATAAACAATAAAATTTCTCTTTAACTATGGAGTATATTCAAATAATCATTGTGCATTATGATTTTATCAAGGAAGATTGGGATTTGTTTCCAATTTCTATAAAGGTTTCCTTTACTTACCCTGCTTTGTTTATTCCATTTGAGTATAGCATAGGACCTTTTTCAGGTCCTCAGGGGGGTGGTGTTACATTAATCAAAGCCCAACCAACGAACTTATTGAAGTGATTTCAGGAAGCAATGCTTCCCCCTCACTGCCAAGAGTGAACAGGCTGCACTGGTTTGGTTTATCTGATTTGAATGGCACTGTACTTATACAGGTTCGAAGGCTCTTCCTATTACCTCCAATGCAGAGGTGGTATTCAGCAGGTTCTGACCAGTTCTGGAGAAGAGTAGTTTGGAAAACTGGCAAAGTAGTTTTTGAGTAGTTTGGAAAACTGGCAAAAACCACCTTTGACTCTGTCCTGCCACCATCTATTCTCTGCCTCCTGAGTCCCATCTGATTATCTGGGTCTTCTTTTGTTGCCTTGCACAGGAGAGCGGAGCTGGAAAGCAGGTTAGTGGGGTGGGGATGGAATGGGATTTTCCAATGAATTATTAGAATGCCCAGAAATCCTTCTAAAGCTGTAAAGCATTTTTTTCTGAAGCATTTTTCAAATGCCACTCAAGACAGGCAATATGATATAAATCACCAAAGCCAGCTGTATCCTGATGTCTCTTTGCTTCAGTAAAGAGAAATTCATCATGATATTGAGCACCATAGCTCTGGGTTGAATTAGTCAGTTGTACGATTGATTGGTTTTGGTGCATAGGTTGACAACTTTACACAAGCACAAGTATCTTAACCTAATTGTAATTCTGATAACTGGTTATATGAGACCTAAGTCCTGAAATGGTATAGGTTCTCCTACTGGAGCTGGGGGCTGGACTAGAACACTTCCAAGGACCCTTCCCACTCTGTTATTCTGTTATTCTGACAAGACACTCAGGTGGTTTTGTTGCCATCCTTAATGATGCACAATAGAACTCCCAGTATTTTTATTTTCTCTCTTAGAAAATTATGTCCTTGGCTTGCTGAACCTGGTATTGCCTCCTTCATTCTGTGACCCACAGAGAATGCTGGTATTTTGGTGGATTCTCCTTGATTATCACTGCTCTTATTTCACACTTTCCTGCCTCATGGACAAGACACAACTGAAATTTTCCATTTGAATTATAGCACTGAAAATTAATTCAAATATACTAAATTTATACATATACATATGTATAATCTTTTATGTATTTATTGCAAAGTAAGTCACATTGTTTTCATTAAGAATAGTTATAGATTATTTCAATGAGTGGTTGTAGATTAATTGTAGATTAATTCATATTAATGTATCACAAATTTTTGGATATTTTATTGTTTAAGTTTGTATTTTTGCAAATATGTCCTTATGATTTATGAATGATTATTTTCTTTCTATTTCTGAAGGGTGCTTTATGTCACTTCCCTTTTTATAGAAGCATTTAGGTCAAATGATACAGTATATTCCAAAGAGAAGATATTATTATTACTTTTTGTTTGATTAGCATTAAAAATGGATTTGCACTGTAGCAGAAATGAACTGCAATATAAAGAAAATTAGGCTGTAATCAAATCTAGATTGAAATGACCTTATAGTCTTCTTTAGTTCCCTAATTAACATGGTGTGCTCCCAAACAATCTTTTGTCTACATCTAAATTGGGGTGGATGGTAGGAAAAAGTAATTAATTGCCAACAAAAGGAAGCAAAATCAAATACATGAGAAAATTCTTCAAGTCTTAATATACTTATGATATGCAGATAGTAGCTTTACATATTTTTGCTGCAATGTGCATTATTGTGGTAACTACTCTATGTTATGAATAATGTAAATAAACAATAATTTTATAAAAAATTATAAATAAAACTTCTAAATAAAAAATAATTTCACATCACTCTTCTCGAAAAGGTCATCTTGCTCTACAAATCCACAGATTTTTTTAGAAGCTTCCATAAACAACTTTTTCAAAATCTAGGATAAAAAAATTCAGGTGTGAATGTTTAGACCTTCTATCATTCAGTAATTATATTGTTTAAGATTCAGGCTGCCACATGCTGAGAAGAACTAGGAAAGGTGAAAGCAGCTTGTGACAATCAAACATTTCCACTTATCATAGTAACAAAATGACAATGATATACCATCTGTTTCTGGTATGTTTCATAAGGTATATTTAAAATATGTTGTGGTTTCCAACTCCCCCCTTCCCATACAAACACTTGTCTCTGTTATAAGAGAAATGTCCTCTAGGAGTTAAAGCAAAGATGTTGACCACAGTATTATTAAGCATTTTTACTCTGGAATTTATTTATAACCATTTTCATCTTATTTCAACTAAAAATGTTGAAGTCCAAATGATGGTTCATCAAAAACATATTTGATACATTTCAGTGTACACCAATATCATGCAGCTATAAGTCTTTCAAATAAGAGCTGTGAGTATCTGAGGACCACAATGAGAGGAATCCCAAAAATTTTGTTATTTAGACTTATCGAGCTCAGTAGGGTTAATCAAGGAAAGCAAATAAAACATCAAAGCTTGTTCATCACTATGAATATCAAATAAAAAATACAAGAGTTTTTAATACTCAATTTACTGTTGAGTATTTCACTAAGAAGCATAGGTAAGAATTTTGTCTTCCCTTTTTCCAAACCTGGAAAAAACAATAGTTCATGCAATTGAGTTATTTGGCAATAGGACACACAATTTGTGATGGGAACAATTTGTGATAGAAACCCTGAATTCCTTATATTATTATGCACCTTAGTTTTATTCCCGAGTTATGTACAGTGACATAATTCAAATAACAAACAGAAGCCCTATAATTTATGAAGATTTTCAAATGAAAACATGACATAAACCAAAATGACTGAACCCCAAACTAAGCAAGATGTATGATTGTTCAGCCCAAAATTATCATTATTGAGAAGCAATAAACAAGTAATTGTGGAAGAGTTGATCAGTTATGGTTTATCAAAGCAACTGATGTCTTTCAAAATAAACCCTAAGACATTTTAACAATGCTGCTATATTATATTCTTTTTGATGTGCTTGGTATAACAGTTCTTTCTCTGCATTTTGAAGAAAAAAAAGCAAAGCAGAAAATCATATCTTTATTTTGGGCTGGTGGTTGTCTTGGTGAGACTGGATCTAGAGCATTGCGAGAAGAATGATTGCAAACTATGCTGACCTGAAATGAATTAAAGTACAGCTAAGTTTCATCAACCCCACAAACTGAGATCTGTTTTCTTCAGTCTCAAATACATCATGGGAGTGTGACCAAGAAGAACAGTGGCAACAGGAAATATTGTCTCTGTTTTTTGGAATGAGATGCAGAATGGGCCTATAAGCTTGACGCGTCCTGCAATACACCTATACTGTAACTGCCCTTGGGAATGTTTGACTCAAGCTTCAGAGAAAAAGAATTAATGTTTCATTTTCCAGAACTGTCACACCCTACCTTAATGAGCACTTAAAAGAGATGAATGTGCTGAGAATGAAAAGATTTATTTGAGATATTTAAATAATCTCTCTCAGCTATAACTAATCTGACACACACTGCTCTTGCAATGATTCCCCCCCCATCATTTTGATTATATTCAAAGAAATTTGTTGCTGAGACTGTCATGGTAGGAAAATACATTCTCTCCATCACAAGGAATAACAGAAGCTTATAAAGTTTTTGGTTTGGTTTGTATTTTTTGCAAGGGCATCTTTTCCGATAGTTCCAATTATATGATATACAATCAATAGACTTCCATTTTGGAACTAAAAACAAGACCTAGAAGTTATCTCATCAAATATGAGGAAATTAATAGCACAACATACGTTAAATGCTTTACAGCATCCTAAAAATCTTCTGCAAGAGTTATGACACAGTCTGTTACTATCAGCCATGAAGTACATTACAAAGGTAATGTGGGTTTAAGAAAGAACTACTGCAGAATGTATATTTTCATTATCAAAAACGTTAAGCCATTTATCCTGAGAAGTCAGAATAATCATTAATGGCTGGAAATTTATGGTGCCAGATCTTAAACTAATGTGAATGATTCCAGGTGTTACTAATAGCTCCAGTGAAATGTGCCAGTATCTAAGACTTCTACTAAATCTGAGGTAATAGTTGAATGCTTAATCTCGACAGATGAGGAGCAATTTAACTGACACACTGATTGGATTCTGTAGGCTTAAATGGCACATGTAAAGGTACGGTCAAACAGCAATCAAGAGGGTGACTTGGAAGTCATTCGGTTTTCAGACCTACCACTATATTTGTGTCAGAAAGGCTCAGTTTAAAATATGATGGAGCAAAGCATATATCAGGGTGTGTGGGCCACGTGCCAACACTTTAAATATTGGCTCAAAGATCTTACAAAAAATGACCACTTTATTATATTTTATACAATTCAGTTCCTGAGAAGAGACAACAGCAACTTTAAACATTTTTGCCTCCAAATAATTGCTTTAATATTCCCCATGTAACCCCAAATTATCCCACAAACTCAGAACAAGCAGTTTTTATCAATTTAAGATGCAATATTGATATCCACCCCATTGTAGAATTCCTTAACATTATTAAACATCACAGATAGAGTTGATAGTTTGTAGGGCGAAGTGATGACAACGGCAGAAAGATTGGTCTGAGTAGGAATACTGCAGCTTTACAGTATTGAATATTGATCTTAATAGCACATATGCTGAGGTTGCATTACGGCTTTATGGTCTGCAGGTCATATCAAAAGGCAGCTGGTTAAAAGTGGTCAATCAGCATTAGCACGCTCTTTTTAACCACATGTTCATTAACAATCATTCCTGAGCAATGAAAACAGCTCAGCCTTAAAACATACACTCATATGCACAGAGAGTTCATGCGGTGTAGGCCCTCCCTGACTGCTGTCAACATACTTTGAAACCACATCAAAATAAATTATCCATAGGTTTACCTGTCGGAAAGATAGATTCAGTGCATCAGACTGTTGCAGCCATTTCATGTGACGGGGTGCCTATCATGTTCTCATAATGGGGTCAAACAGCTGGATAGGGATTTAATGCTCAGTAAGGCCAGAAGGCCCAAGTGCTTCAAGTGTAGGATGAATGGAGTGATAGAAGGCAGCAAGACCTGTTTATTACACCATTTTTCTGCTTCACTGCAAACCTGTAATGATTGCCACACTGCTGGATTGACAGTTGCCCTCTTTTCTTCTAATACTTGTGAAAAGTGGATGAAGGCAAAAAACAAAAAAATAGAAGTGCCTGATGACCTATCTCAGTGCCCCATAAAGAGTTCAATTTACTTCTCCTGACAAGCAGGTGATAAGTTGGTTCGGACTGTATTTGATTGGCCTACATAGGTTAAATCAAATTGGGATGTAATTAATGTTACAAAAATTGCTCTGTTGCATTCATTCTTTTAATTAAGAGGACATGCACTGCTGTTAATGTGTTTCTAATCCTTGTTGCTGCTGTTACCTGCAATTGTTAAAGATTTTCCACATAAATGATAATTGCTACACGTACATGAAATATGCCATTCACTTTTGGAATGGAACCTTATGTACACTCATATTGAGGCAAATCTTATGTTTCCTTTAGTTAATATTGAAGTTTCTTTGCTCAGACACATTATCATAGCTGAACAAGATCTCAGGATTTCTGCTACGCAATAAATTACGGATTTTTTCAATGAAGATAGCTGAGATATGTTTCTCTGCGTAAGTACACATGCACATGTAATGAATTTGCAGGTGTCCACAACAGTACTCTCTGTGAAACAAATTTGTTTGATTTGGGTGTTGATACAATAGAAAATAGAAAAAGGTTTTTTTAAATATTCACCTGCTGTATGATTATCTTGGAAAATATTATTTTCGTTGCTGTTTTTATTAGCTAATGCAAAATGTTACTTCAAATCAGTTACAGAAAAAAAGCAAGAAATCACACAATCTTCAAAATAAATCTCTATGCTGTAAATGGCAATTATAGAAAGGCGTCATTAAGCAACATTTTTACTTGTTGTTACAATTTTAGAATACCAGCCCACTCAAAGTCTTGAAAAGTATTTTTTCCCATTAAAAATCAAGAAACTCCTGAGATCATCTACACTGAATCAAGAAAATAATCAGCTGGCACCAATTCCCTTCTATCTGCACCTGATTTATTTTTTAAAGTAATATTTTAATTAGAAAATAGCCAAAGCTTTACAAGAATTGATGTTTTCATGTTTGCTGAGAAAAAAATGTGTTTGGGATCTAAGTATGTTTCAAAATCCAAATTGATAACCATTTTAAGGTCAAAAATGTTCGTTTTACAGAAGGTTGTCGTGTATTACAACATTTAGGCTGAGAGGAGGAAAAGCTTCTGCTGGTGTGATTTTGTAAAGTGTGGAGAAATTTCTGACAGACAAACAATAAAGGAAAAGTAGTTTTTTTAAAAAAAATTATGTAAAGCTATGCTAATACATTTAAACTTTTTAAATATTACTTTGAGGCTTGTAGGTGATTCTTGTCATCTGAACAGCATCATGCATGTAGCTAAAAGATGCCGTACAGCTGTGACTGCTACAAGCCACTATTATTTCTTCTATAGACAGCTAGAAATTCTTCATTTCATGCATCATTTAGAACTTGCTACAGTGAGCCCACAAAGTCAGTAGGTATGTTAAATGTGAAAGCTTAGAGGGAGTGCTGGGAAGACATGGGATGTTCTAATTTTATATCTAAACATTTGCAACATCTCAGCTGTTTTCCTGGTGCTACATGCTTAGAAGTCAGAAGCTGAAGCTCCTGGGTCAAATACGCTCCTTGCCTAATTTAAAAATTGATACCAGTTGCTATCTAAGGAGCAAAGCAAATGTGGACACAGTGAAGTCTATGCCTCTGAAAGAGGCTGGCCAATTACATTAGAGATGGAGTGATGAAGTATTTACCTAGAACCATGTTGTTAATAAATGTATATACGAAGCAACTGGACTTTCTGGTTTTTCTTTGAAGACATTTCACTTCTCACCCAAGAAGCTTCTTCAGCAGAATGTGATTAAAAAGCCAAGATGGCAGCAATGATAGTTTGAGCTAAACTCTGCCTAACAATAGGTAAAACTTTCACGGTACTGTTGCAGTTGCCATCTTTATTTTTTCTTTTAACCATACCTTGTGGATACATGTGATTGCAAATTCAAAGCTCCAAGCTATGTGATGCTCAAGTGCCTTATAGATCAATGGCAGAATTTGTATAATACAATTCTGTTATAATTCTGTTTCAAGATACAGTAACTATCTAGCCCATTACACCCTTTATAACTGAAAGAAGTATGTTTAATGTATTCAGTATATGCCAGCTTCACCAGCTTTAAGTCCTAGAGAAAAAGCAGATGTGTGCATATAGTACATGTTTTAGCAACTGCAACTACCTACTATAGTTGTCTTTATCTTGGTTGGTAATTTGGATAGTTAGCTGGGAAATTTTAAGGATACAGTAAATATACAGACTAGTTTGGGACATTGAAAAACATTTCTGAATAAGACAATTGCAAACACTCCTGTACTGTAGGCGACAAAACTGTGTGAACATGACTACAAAATCAGCAGGAGTTAATTGTGCTTTGATTCATAGAACATTTACTTTTTTATGGAATAAGCATATGTGGTACTGTTTGCTATGAGGTGGGAACAACACAGGCCATTTTTTTTTCCTCCTGCAAAACTTTTTCCTATTGATCTAAGTATTGCTTCTGCAATTTTGTTAAAGTGCTTTGAGGATTAATTTGAGATGTTGTGAAATCAACAAGTAGCTGGAACTATGAATAATTAAATAAAACACAGGTTTCTTACAGATATGTGGGAATGAGCTTAAGTAGAAAGATTGAAAGATTCCATTAATACAACTTTACAATGAAAAAGTGCTTAATGTTCTTTCTTGTCTGGACTACCCCTTTACAAGACTGAAACTGTTTCTCCTCTTCTTTCCTTTTACTTTTCAGAAAACCAGGGAAAGTCTAATGCCATTCCCTAACCCTTTGTGGAATGAGACATATTTTACATTCCAGTTGTTCCATCTGAGACACTCCAACCAGTCTACCAAGGTCATTCTTCAATGTTCCCATGTTGGTTTTCATTGCGAAAAATTCATTGCAAAAATCCTCTATGAAGAAGTGGCTAGCAAACTTTCATTTCCTGTTCTTTATATTATTCACTATCCTGGACGTATACAGTGTTTTATTAGTTTCTTTTTAACCAAAGCCTGATTTGCCAAAAAAATATATGACTATATCTGAGTCACTGTTTTATTGTTTTCCTTAAGAATTCCTTAGAATTATACCCTAGAATAATATATATTTATGGAAAACTTTCATTCAAAACCACATTTTCTTAATATTATATTACTATTAATCTGAACAAGCATTTCAAAAGCTAAAGAGAATAATGTGTGTGTGTGTGTGTGTGTGCACTTTCTTTTTCATACTGTAGTTTTTATTGGCCAAAGTTCAATACTGAAATTTTGGCAGAATAATGATGCACTAATAAAATGTTGCCATAATTATCAGCTCATAGTTTAAATGAAGTATATAAGTTAAACATAAAGAAACTAACAAAAAAAAAACCACAGAAAGAAAAGTATATTGGAAAGAATGTCTAGTAAAATGTCCCCCATACAATGTAGATTATCCATTCCAACTTTCCTCTGTAAAATCAAGAAATTCAATTTTAAAAAGAATATAAAAAGTATTCATCTAGAACAAATTCTGAAATATTAAATGTCTGTTTAATGAGTAGTGTGTGACATGAAGTTCAGAATAACAGATGTAAAAAAAGATATTGGCTCTGATCCACCTTAAAGTTGGCTTTGAATAGAAGCATACATCCCCCTGCTCATCCAAACTCATTTCATGGGGCCCGAATGGCATCACAATGTGGCTGGCATATTTTTGCATATGGGTATCTTCATTGGTTGCGTGCATAGAATGGTTCATCAGTACTCAGAGTTCTTTTGCTGGATGAAGTAGTGATGCTTATATTATATAGATTATTACTTTATCTTATGTACAAGAATATTTATATATAAAAAATCATGTTCATTGCTTTATATGCAACAACACAGCCTTATTGTTAGATTTCCTATTAATCTTCCAAATGAAAAAAACAGTTTTTCAATAAAGACTTACAGCCATCGTCTTTAATCTTACGTATACTGTAATGCTAAAGAGGCACTGATCATAAGAGGACACATTAACTATTAGGTTTTTATTTTTTATTTTATTTTATTTCTGTTTCTTTTATATTGTGCTTTTATCTTCCTATAAGCCACCTTGAGTCGCCAACGACAATATAAATTTTCTAAATAAATAAAAAATAACCTGAGTGATTTTAAACAGCAAGGCAAGGGTCTTATCAATCAACACATTCTTTCTCTCCCAGTCTTGAGATTTAAAAGCTGGAAGGATCCATGACAATCTGACAAGATTGCCAAGGTTTCCTAACCCAACATTTGAATCTAAGTCAAGAGTGTTTCAACTGACTTTGTCTACCAGAATGATGTTCATTGCTATAAATGATCTCTGATTGTTTCAATCTGTTTGCAAGAGTGCAAATGGTGAGAAAGAATCCTGATTCCATAACATAATTGTGTTATATGGTTTTTGAAACTGAAAGGTTACTTGATTTTCCTGTGAAAGTCAGTGTATCCATTGGTTGGAAATGTATTGAAAACATTCCTTGGCACCACTGCTGTAGATCTATCATACATAGTCTTTTCCTTCTCCTTTCAAGTCTGTCCCTTATTTCCTTCCTTTTACTCTTCTTTCAAGCCACAAACCAATCAATGGCACTGAAGTATAACAAAGGACCCAACCGAGGATATGTGAACAGTTACAGGTTTCCAATTGCATTGGAAAACACGCTGATTTTCAAACTGCACAAAGATAATCCAACACTTCCAATTCTGCTTCATGCCAAGAGACGAATCCAAAAAACTCCAGATGTCTTGAGTGTTTTATTACATACAGTGCTGAGCAGCTAAATGATTTGTACTCCCTGAGCCAAGAACTTTGGAAAATTGCAGACATGTGCATAGCAGCAAAGTTATCCATGCTGCATCTTCAGGGCTGGCCAAAATAAACTGTTGATTTAACAGCTTTACTTTAATTGGTGTTAGAAACTAATAGTCATACTAAACCATTCTAACCAATTTCAAGACTTCTTCCACATAAAGAACTGCAGGACCAATTAAATGTTCAAAAAGGCCAGTTTAGACAAACACTGATCAGAAGGACCTAAAATAATATCATCATAACATTTCTTTTAGTTTGTTTTCAATCATGCTTACCCAGTGTGGCAGAAAAGGTCACTCTCAAGATGGTTCCAGAAGATCACTTGGCTAACTATATATGGGTGGAAGGGGAAGTTCTTATATTTATCTTAGTTATAAAATGGATGTTTCTTCTTCTTCTTCTTCTTCTTCTTCTTCTTCTTCTTCTTCTTCTTCTTCTTCTTCTTCTTCTTCTTCTTCTTCTTCTTCTTCTTCTTCTTCTTCTTCTTCTTCTTCTTCTTCTTCCTCCTCCTCCTCCTCCTCCTCCTCCTCCTCCTCCTCCTCCTTCTCCTCCTCCTCCTATTCTGCCTCTTTCTCCTCCTCCTCCTCTTCCTCCTCCTCTTCCTCCTTTTCCTTCTTTTGTTCCTTCTTTTCTTTCTCCTTCTTCTGGCTGTCACTTCTTCAACAGTCTATGGTCTCCCTGGCTTCCTGCTTCAGTTAAACCCCAGAGATCTTATTAAGTTGTAAAACCAGATGAGAAGGTGCAGATACTGACACATGGACCTCATAATAGATAGATGTATAATAAAAATTAGAAAGTACAAATGTATCTCCCTCCTCTTTGAAGGAGATTGGCAGTACAGATATGTAAAAAAATAATAAACAAATATTAAGGTAACCCTAGAATTAAACAGAAAAATAAAAATTCAATTTGACCAAAGATAAATTCTTAGTCAATCACTAGGTGGTATGGATCTTTTACTCTTTCTGGATAAAACTTTACAGATTGCAGAAGATACAGTCTAGTTATCTACTTGGTAATGAAGGTACGAAACAAAATAAATATTTAGTGTCAGGGAACAGCTGGACCTATTCTACTCTTTACTTTCTTTGAAGACAGAAGCCAGTGGTGTTCCATTTGGAATCCTTTCAGTAGAGGCTCTTGATAGCTATTCTAACATGTTTCCTTGTCATTGCTTCTGATTGATAACTTCCATTGCATCTGCTTCCTTTAAGGAGCAGAGTGCAAGATCATAAAAAGGGTTATCATTTTTCTGCTCGCAACCATCCATTGAAATACCTAACGCTAGGAAAGAGTAAAGATCCATAGCCACCTAGTGACTGACTTTGGTCAACTTGAACTACAACCACCGTGCTCTGTTGTAGGGAGCTATGCAGAAAGTGTCTACATAGTTGCCCATTCACCATTCAAAAAATAAAATATATGTATCTGAAAAATCCCCTCAAATAGAAAAGCCACTTCAAAATTGCACATGCAATTTGTAATAAGGAAATGCACAAAACACAAAATTTAAACTGTTTTAATTCAGTAAAGAATGTAAGGTATCAGAGGCAGCTTCATAGGCCATCTAATTTCAGAAGGGTTCCCTTTTGTCCTTAATTTTCAATTTGTTTTATTTAAAAAAAATAGCATTTAGGGGGAGAAATGCTATCATTTTTTTAAATATGTATAGGAGTTGAGGATAAGTATTGGGACTGAGGATATCTGATAATTTTGACTACAGGTATAGTATTTTTATTGGATGATTTGTTTCTTTTGTGCAAGTGTTTTCAATAAAGTTACTTTCATCCTTCAGTATAGAAATATCTGTGGAAGAGGGGGAATTTTTTTTAAAAAAAGTCAAGATGGCACCCATAATCATATATTCAAAGCCTTTGTCTCCTTTTTATATCTTTGTTTATCAAATGTGGTACAATTTTGTGGATTGAAACCTAACATAAATCTGTAATATGTCAGAATCTATCCCAAAATTTGAGATTCGTCCAGAAACAATACACAACATAATTAATATTAAGAAAGTATAAAGGAAGTAGCATGTTGCTTTATTTTTTTCACTGATCTCATTTTCAGAAAACTGACAATAGTGAATAGACCTTGAATGCCATTTTCAACAGTGAATTCACATGTGTTGTGCTTAATAGAATTATAATTTTATATAAGTAATTTAAACATGGAAGTGCAAATAGGAAGAAAAAATATAGATATCTAAAATGGGATTGCCCTGAGTTAAGATCACCCTAGTGTCTTAGTATTTAGATATTTCTGTCTAGGAACATTTTTGTCTAATGATACATTGTGACATATAGCAGTATAATTCAAGTAATAAATAAATACTTGTGATTTAAAAAAACACATATTCACTGTAGCTTAAAAAGTTCTTTTAACACAGGGCCTTTTAACAATGGCCCTTTTATGACTTGTGGACTTCAACTCCCATGTTGGCTCCCATGCTGGCTCAGGAATTCCTGGAGTTGAAGTCCACAAGTCATAAAAAGGCCATTGTTTCCCACCTGGTTTTAACATGATGGTTGGGAATATATACAATTATCTTATACAACAAAAATGTAAACTCCTCTCCTCCTAAAAAGGAAATCTTGATACTCCTTACTTCATGTGGTTAAGGACATTTGGGGTCTCTGTCTAAAGCTTCTGCTCATCTATATCCTGTCATTCAGTGGTGGGATTCAATTTTTTTTACTACCGGTTCTGTGGGCATGGCTTGGTGGACGTGGCAGGGCAAGGATGCTATAAAATCTCCAGACAGAGGTGGTATTTACTGGTTTTCTGGAATACTCAAAATTTCCATTACCAGTTCTCCAGAACTGGTCAGAATCTGCTGAATACCACCTCTGCAGACATTGCTTGAAGTTGAATACAGTTCCAGGCATTTTACTCTCTCTATAAGAATGATTTATCTCTTGATATCCAGGGTAGCTTCAATCTCAGTACAGTAGTTCTGAGATCTTGAGGCTTGGGATCTGTGGTTCTGGTTAATGCTCACTCCAATATTGAAGCCATTTTTTATAACTATGGCCAGGACATATAAAAGCAATCAACTTTCAAATTCCAAGTGATTGAAAACTCAGAAAACCTTAATCTTTTGGTGAACATCATCAGGCTATCAACCATTGTTTTCAATAGCCAAATTACTAATAATATCTTTTTTAACAAGTGAAACCAGTAATTAACCAATAGTAGCTTGAAGTAATATTTAGTCATGATTCCTTATTCTAAAGATTTGGTTAAATGGGAATAAGCTCCAAAAATCCTTCCTCTCTTTTATAAGAAAGGCCTTAAGAACTCCACTATTCATTAGGGTGGAAAATATCATTAAACCAAGTCCCTCTGCCAAAACTGTTATTTTTGTCATCAATCTCTGTATGTTGGCACTACAGCTTCTTCTGTAAAACAGTTTTCTGTGTCACTTGTTAGTCTGTTGGTCTTTAGGAACTTCTTCCATTATACAGACTACTGTATTGCAAAAGTTAGAAACACTTGCTTTCATATATTATAATATAATTCTCTGTTCAATATGATTAAAAGCAGAACAGCTTTTAAATGCCCATCCTTTTGTGAGACGGGCAGAACAGAACCTTGCTGCTTTAATTCATAATCCTTTCTTCTTATACTCTGTATCTTTAAGAGGATAATTGCTCAATTGAAATTTGAGAGTGTTATCTCAACAACCAATTACTCAAATAACTTTGAAATTGGCTTAAATTGGTTTGTCATGCTACATTTACCTGAATCTTTTATGAGAAAGATAGGAACAAAAAAAAAGGGTGGGGGGTGGGAGAATAAAAGGAAAGGGATGGAGGAGAAGAAAAAAAAACTAAACCTATCTTCAATGTTTCATATCAATAAAGAAGGGAACCAGTTTAAATTCTTTATCTTAATCTCTGGCATAGCCTTCCATCTAGACTACAGGCTTCCAGTTTTAATGGGGACTTTTGTTCACCACATTATGACAGAATGTATTTCCCAATGCTTCTGCAAATGTTTTGCAGTTTAATACATTATTAGCTTATAGGAATAAAAAACATATTTATTCTGAGATTACATGCATCTGGAACAATGCTTGCACAAATCTTTACAAGTGAAAAAGAGACTCTAATTTAAAACTCAAAGATATTTATTTAGAGTTTGAATCTTGTGTGTTTGTATATGAAGCGGAATGCCTAATCTTGTTCAGCAGCACAAAGTCTTTACATATTCCAGGGTTATTCTAACACTTGCACTTGATAATTATACCTTTAAGTTTGTTCTATTGATGTATCAGTGTGTTATTAGAGGCTTCCTTATTTTGTTAGGGAATTGTATACAACAGTTTATGGGTATTATTTGTTCCTGTTTTGTTAATGACATCTGGCTATTAGTGAAGAGCTGCCTGTTAGAATATTCCAAATGCCTTACAGACGACCAACAGTCGGTGGTAATTGAGAGAGACAACCAAGTTCCTCACATGTCTCTCTCAATCAGTTCCACTGCAGTCATAAAGTTGCATTCCTGTATGAAAATATGACATAACCATATGTCATTAAAATAATGTACTCTTCAGTCTTAAAGAGAGGAGACTTTTGACCATCCAATACAGTCAGCCTACACAATCCAATGAATATAACCAGTCATACATTGAAGTTACACATGTTCAAATCTGAACTAGAGCATCAAACCACATCCTTGGCCCTTTGCAGATGATTCTTATATGGTGCCTGAGCAGTGAGTAGATTTTACATAGTAAAATCTTTTTTTAAATGTAACTATTAAATATTTACAAGTAAGTAAGTAATGACTTACAAGTAAGTAAGTAATGACACAGTGGCTCAGTGGCTAAGATGCTGAGCTTATCGATCAGAAAGGTTGGCAGTTTGGTGGTTTGAATCCCTAGTGCTGTGTAACGGAGTGAGCTCCCATTACTTGTCCCAGCTTCTGCCAACCTAGCATTTCAAAAGCATGTAAAAATGCAAGTAGAAAAATAGGAACCGCTTTGGCGGGAAGGTAACAGCGTTCAGTGCGCCTTCAGCATTTAGTCATGCCAGCCACATGACCACGGAAACATCTTCAGATAGCGCTGGCTGTGTAACAGAGATGAGTACTGCCCCCTAGAGTCAGAAACAACTAGCATATATGTGCAACGGGAACCTTTACCTTAATAAATCCTACTGCTAGTATTTTTTTCTGTATATCAGCAGCTGATTAAGATTTTGTCCATGGTACAATAACACCTGAAATATGGCAGTGGCAGTGCAATTCCTCAACAATTCTCTGATAATAGAGGTTTTGTTTCTTCTGTTTCAGCCATCAATGGAACTCACACATTAATGAGCTGATGAAGAGACAGTGAAGTTGATGTGGTGATGGTGCAGATTGAGTAAGAGGTACTCTGTATAGCAGCAAAAGACATAGAGCTGGACCAAGTTTGCTAAAAGCCAGAACTACCCTGTCCAAAAATTGGAAAATGACAGGCAAGAGATCAGCAAGATATAGCCTCATTCATACAAACTGCCCTTAGGCCATTTTGCACCCATTTTCTATTTGCTACATATAGTACACTTGTTGTGCCAGTGCTTTCCAACTGGTGTTAAAAACTGCACATTCATGTGCACTTTAGTCAAAATGTACTGGATGATGATGATGATAATAACTTACAGGATCTGATGAAGTGCTCTGTGAGAAATTGGTTTTCAGGCAAAAGACTTGAGAGAATAAACTGAGAGAAAAGGACATTGGCCTTCAGGTGCATTAAGGAGGATTTTCAAGCACTGTATGATGATGTAGAAGGCTCATATTTGGCCTTGGGCCCTATGCTGCAAAAATGGAGCAGACAGTGGAGTTAGTAAAACTCCTCTTCTTCCTCTTCCTCCTCCTCTGCCCAAGAGAGAAACGAAGTTCTGGTTCTTGCTCTTCTGGCAGCCTCAACCATTGTTAATTGATATTGTTGTAATGTGTCTTTTAATGGATCAGTATGGAATCCCACGATGTCCTTTACAGGTGAGTAAACCATTTTATTTGATGTTTTTGTATGTAACTTAAGATCGGTTCTATGACAATTTTTCTCTTATGGCTCATTTCTGATTTTATCCCTTTTTTTCTCTTCACTCCAGCAGCTTTCCTCAAATATCTTATTTTTGTTGTATCTAACTTTCCTTTATGTTTTGTTGTAAGTGTCCATGTCTGGCATTGGTAACATACAATGGGGATAAATATGCTTTGTATGAAATGCTTCTTTGTGTTGATCAGCACAGCGTTATATTGTAGGAGTGAAGCAAGCTGTCCCAATACTTAGCTAATCTAAAAACTCAAGGTTTTTAAGCTGCTATGATAGCTGCAAAGAGTTTTTCTCTTTGATATTCTTTAACCAACAATACAAAAGACTCTTATGAAAAATTACAAAGTTTTGAAAAACATATTAGAAATGCTTTACATACTATCCTGCAATACTTTCTCCTGTTTAATAAAAAATACAGTATTTGTGTCCATTTGGTTATGTCTTGATGCTAGCATTTATTGTAGGTCTTCATTCAAATGTGAGTATTAGTATTGTTGATAGGAATCCAGATTTGAATATCTAATTTTCCAAATAATTTGGGTAATCTCGCCTCCATTAATATTATATGGAACTAAGTTTTAATATTGCAGACTTAGGCTGTGATACTGTTCGTTATCCTGGAATATTTCTGTGGAACTCAATAGGATTGCTTCCACAATAGCATATGGCACCAAACTTAACATAAAATGAATTCAAGATAATATAATATGAAGGCAATTGATGCAAATACAACAAGGGAATAACTGAAAAATAATAACTAAAATTACTCAGTCATTAAGCAAAATGATTATTGACAGAAGGAAACAATGCAGAATAAATTGAGTAGTAATAGCACTATAATGAATGAATATGCCAAAATAAACACTATAAATTTACTATAGAGAATAGGTATACAAATCAAACGCTCTTAAGTAGAGTATTGCAATTCTCACTTAACTTCCATTTGGAAATTTAAAGCATCTTAAATTAAACAAAGAATTGAAGGGCCATTCATGACTCCAAAATTGTTCACTTCAAGGTTCTTTCTTTCTTTGACCAACAAAATCAGGAGAGGGAACAAGGAAAAAGTTGACAAGAAAAGAAGAGGAAATTAACAGATTAATCTACAAAACTTTTCCCACTATTAAAACCATTATGAATACCCTGGGTTTTATTCAATGAGCCTATTAACCTTATCAGGAACAGATGGCCAATGATAACATCAAAAATTTAAGTCCATAATAACTAACAATTTTATAAGTGCATAGCAAATCCTTTTTCTGAATTAAATTAAAGGTTTATTTCTGAGGCCTCCGATGTAGAATCTTAGAGTGCCAATGTATCCATGGATATCTCCCTTGATTCCTGCCAGGCTTCCTGTTTCACTTGACTTTAGCGTTTTTAAAAAAATAAAAATTGAAAATAACATTGGCATGCTGCAATGTATACAGTTTCCTTTTACTCACCAGTTCTTTGCATGATTATATCTCCCAAGGCAGCTATTTTATGAATGAATGAGGCTATGTTGCAGGAGTTTTCAGAAATGTCTCAACATTTCAAATATGTTCGATAATGGAGGGGGTTAGGGACCCTTTAAACAACAATATTAAAGGTTAAACATTAAAATAATCTGTCAATACTAAGGGTTCCTATTTTTTTTTTTGTCATCACATATCCTTTTGGTGTAATCTTAATATTCACAGTTTCCGTAAAAATCCAAACAAAATGAATACCAATGAACAATGAAAAAAAATATTAAATTTTAATAAAGATGTAACTCACTGCAAGTCAAAGACTCTTTGCCTCCTCTAGACTCAGTTGCATCTTTTCAAGGGAGATACATTTCACAGCTTGGGAAAAATTAATTAATAGATCCTTTCCTCTTCCTCTCCTGTTCTTTCCTCTTCCTTTCCTTTCCTCTTCCTTTCTTCTCTTTCCTCCTCCTTTCCTGCCCTTCCTCCCCTTTACTCCTGTTCTTTCCTCTTTCCATAATTTATGGATTGACTGATTTTTAAACCCATTCAAAATAGATCTTATTTAACCATTTCAAAATGGTTTAGCCATTAAATATTTATTCATTTATTTTTCACATTTCTGAATTGCTCTCTCCCTCAAAGAGGAATTCTGGACAGTGTAAATTAAAAAAATAAAAACAGTATATAAAAATGTTAGCCTTAAAATTTCAATATTTTTTTGGAAGGAGGTAAGAATAATTAAGCCCTATTAAAAATTAATTAAAAAGCTGAAAGGAGATTTCTCAGAGTACCAACCAGTCAAATGACTATATGCTACTTTGGGTTCTCCATATGATATTTTAATATGCAAATACAAATAAAGAAAAAAACAAAAGAAATAAATAAAAAGAAACAGATAAAAAAGATTGACATATCTTTCAAATTAACTTAAAAATTCAAAAGGACATTACTGTACTATAAGATAAGTACATTAATATGCATATTGGAATATTTTATATCAATTTGAAATATGCCAGTGTTGGAATACATCAGTATTTAAATTGGACTATTATGCAATAATTAACAACAATACAACAAATAAGAAGGATTGGTATGAATTCCATGGTATTTCTGTACATATCTTTTCATTATTACACTTGCATATTATAATATATCATATTTGGACACTAACTCACCCCTGTCCTCCACACAAAAACCCTGCACTATTTGAAAAACTGTGTAGGGTTAAGATTGTTTGGCTATATCTTGCTGTAACAATTTTCTGCCTTGCCAGAAAGGCTTAAGGTTGGAACAGAGACCCATTTTTCTTTGCCTCTCATACATTTTCCCTTAATAGAAAACATATGTATAATTGTATATGAACAGAAGAAGGTGCGGGGAGGGGTATAAGATATCTGCAGGCATTTAAGGACACGTGTATAGGATTTACAGCAAAAAATATAAATGATAAATGAAATATGGGCAAGAGCTTATTATTTATTTCCACTCATAAAAGAATAGCTACAGCAAGCTTTATAACAATTTGTATCTATAGGGTCCTGATTGTGTAGACCCTGCCACTAAATCACGAAACAGAACATTTGTTTGAAAAAGAGGGGGAGTGAGCACTTCACTGCTTTTTCTCAGCTTTTTTTTTTCTCTTTTTAAAAGAGAGTGCTGTACCGTTGAGATACTTCCTGTCCCAGAGTAAATCTTTCTTGGTATTGTCTCCTTTTTTCTTCTTATCCTGCTGAGATTTCTATGTGAGTGGAAGACCCTTTACGGATTGCAACCACTCTGCTATCTTCCCAGCCACATTATAAATCATTTTGCTCCAGAATGGAAGCTCTGATTTCATAGTTCACTTGGAAATGAAGCACTATATTGCTAGTGCTTTATTATATGTTTTTATCATATTTTGTATTTTTTTAAAACCATGACTACTTAAAGTTACAAAGAACATTGTATTATTCATTGTTCCTACCTACCACCTGAATTGTCTCAGGGTACTTGAAAAATCTAAGTCTGTGGTTATTTTCAGGGTATGGTAAAAAAATAAATAAAGGTATTATTATAATAAATGGTATTATTGAAGCTGTTTCTGTTAAGTATGTTGCACACATGACGCACAATAAAAAAACAAACGGAGATTTGATTCCATTTGCATGGCTACCATCTTGTCTTTGGTACTGTTCCTTACAGGCATCCCTGAATATAGAATAGAATAACAGAGTTTGAAGGGATCTTGGAGGTCCCTGCTTAGGCAGGAAACCCTATACCATTTCAGACAAATGTTGTCCAACCTCTTCTTTAAAACTTCCAGTGTTAGAGCATTAACAACTTCTGGAGGCAAGTTGCTCCACTGATTGTTTTAACTGTCAGGCAATAATGGTATTTATGACACTAAATGAAGAGGAAAAGTTGCCACAGAATTAAGACAGTCATACATGTATCATTTTTTGAGGCCAACAATGACCTCTATACTAGATGGCAGCATGGGAAACATTTTAAGATTAAATCTAGTGACTGCTGCTTTCCTTAGTGTAGCACTTGTTATCTCATCATAGTTTGGTTCTCCTAGGCATGATTGTTCAGTGTCATAGAATTAAGTGACTTCTACATGAGTGGGAACTTGCTGTAACATGAAGCTGGTATACTGTTAAAATCTTTCTTGGAGGTTCTTCCCGAGTTCCCCCTTCTTGGGACAAAGAAAATGTTATTTGAGAAAGACTGTAAGACAATTTTTTTATATCATTCAATTAATTGACATACAGATCCTCATCTACCCCTGGTTCTGTTTATGCTTGAAATCCCAGCTATATCCTTAAAACAATATTTTTTTTAAAAAAACTGCCATTGTTTCATGCTGCTTAATTAATGGTTAAAAATTTCTCCAGCTCTGGTTTAGTATACATACATAGTATAGCAGTGAAAAAGTCCCATTCCTTCTTTATTACTTCCTAATGCCACTGTTTCTTAGCATAAGCATGTTACCAACTTTGCATAAAAAGAAAGGAAGGGGCAAATGACAAGAATAATTGTAATTGTGTGAGACTTCTCTATTCTGATAGTACGTTGTGCATTGGAGTTAGGTATATGCAATTATTTCTACACCGATTCCTTTTTGCCAATGCATGTACATCACTGAGTGAATGCAATATAAGATGCTGTTTTGCATATATGCAGAGGGATTTCATGCTCCAGAAGGAATCTGCAAAGAAGCTCACAGAAAAATGGAAATACAGTGCTAGTTAACTGGCAAAGATTGCAATAATAGATGTGTAGATTTAAGGTGTAATATATATTTACCTAGGCTAGAAATGAGCTGACTACTTTGTATCACCCAGCCAATAAGAACCCTAACATCGTAAAGAAAGTGCCTTTCTAATGGTGAGTGTTCAGACATTAAATTTCTTAGCACTGTAATGAATCGCGTGAATCGTTTTTTTCTGTTGCAACTGATTTTTTATGCGCCTATTCCCATATTTGAGTGCCCATATTCACCTTAGATGTGCAAAGCACCTTCTTTATGTAAGGAATTCTCCAGATATATGACCAAAAGTCATGGACAGAAAAAGTCATTATTTGTTTTTAATAATTATTCACATAAGAAAGAAATGGACCAGGAATTATTCACATAAGAAAGAAATGGACCAGGAATGTTGTTCTGTAGTTGCATACAGAAACTGAGATTATGCCATGGTTTCCTTTTCATTGCAAAACAACATCAAAAGTTACTTTTCAACCATGTTCTGAGATCTTCGGTAGGCAAATATAATCTGTAAGATAAACAAAGATTGCCCATGCTGTATTACATTCTGGCAGGTGACATAAATAATGCATATGAAAGAAAGTTCAATTAGCCACTTGATAGTTAATTGAAAATATTTAGAAAAGTGCTACTGTCTACAAACATGCTGACGGAGAAATTTGGAAAGCCTAAGTTTAATTTCCATATGACCAGTTCTACTGGCACATCTGTGCTACAGGACTTCCATTATTTCAGTCCCCACCATATCAGAATGCACAGTGGCAGATTGGCAGATTGAGCTATTAATAATTTGCTATATGTGTTACAGATGTTGCATAAATGAGCAGTGTTCTTTCACTATTTCTTGACATTGGGGCCCTTGGGGTGGTAGGCTAAGCCCCAGATCTGTCTACAAGCTGCATTTTTTTCTTGGCAAACGCTAAAGCTGCCCCTTACAGCAGAATCACGTTCCAGCTTGCATTGTCAATTTTTTCAGATGTTCTTGCTTTGCTGTTCCTCATTCCTTCACTCAGGCCTCATCTGGCTACAATGAAAAATGATGTGATGCAATTTTTTATTCTGCACTTGACACTTAGGGAAGGCAATATGGTTCATAGATTCCAAACTCCAAAAAAGTTGAGGAACTGGGAACAAAGCTTCTTGGAATTGGCCCAGGAAAAAAACTTTACATTTGGATCCTCAATTACTCCAGCAAACAAAATGGTTAATTGTTGCTCCTTCTGCTGTGCTGATGCTTCATAGGGACATATGTTGCATGATTACACATGCAACACACAGAAACAATATTAGTGAGACACTAAGTGAAATGCGTATTAACCACTCAATAGACAGCGGGTTTAAACCTTGACAGCAAACAGCTGTAGAATATTTAAAACATAATACAAATAGTAAAATCAATAGACTCTCCTGTTGCAGTTCCAAATTTCCCCCAAACAAATATATATGAAAAATGATATAGATTTATTTAAGATTAGTTTAGCTTAAAGGCAATTTTTGTGTGTATATCACCACTGAAACCCAAATAGAAAGATTTCAGATGCTTAGGGAAATTAGCAGATACTACTTAAAAATTGTGTGTGTAAGATAGAAAATGTTGGCAGTGGAAGAAAAAAAGACGAATGATTACAGCTGTTCCTTAGACTACACTTGTAACATTATTTAAAATGCAAATGCATGAAATACATTTCATCTATCATAAAACTGAACATTTGCTGTATCTATAACCATCTTTGGATCTTTATTATTTTTTTGAAAATATATATGTTCATAAAATATCATCATTTAGTGTATTAGCGTAATTTCAGGAAGATCACTGTTGCAAGCTAGGGATCGGCTCCACCATATGCCAGATAAAGTTTACATTTGAAAATGGTTCCAATCTGATTTTCACATTTATTTAAGGGAGTAATGCCAACATTTTATAAAGCAGATAAAATGGGGAACACACACATACATATATGTAAAATCACAAGTTGTTATTAGCTGTTATTTTGGTAACTGCTTGAGTAAGGTCATAGGTTCAGAATGTCACCCCCCCCCCCTTTTAGATTACTAGACTAAGATAAATGTGTTAACACACATATTTATCAGAGTTTTTGTTGCTTCACAGTCTATACTAAAATGTAACACATTTTTTAAAAAAATAGTACGTATTTTATTTTCTTTTGTTTATATAAACAAGTTAAATTATATGGAAATCCAAGTATTTCTTGTTTAGGTACTTTTAATAGGGCTAGATATGAATTTTGTTCAGTTGATTTTTATTTAAAATGAGAATTTGCCACACTGCAATCTTGTAGAACAAATAGAATTTAAGAAAGCAAAACTGCCTCATGTCTGTCCTATAGATTGGGGGCCCGCTGGCTGAGGAACTCTAGGAGTTGAAGTCCACAAGTCTTAAAGTTGGCTAGGTTGGAGACTCCTGCAGATAACAAGTGATCTCGTAGCTTCTTGGAAGACAGAAAAATTGTGCTTTAGTAGGAAACAAGCAGAGAACAGAAGTGAGGACATTTTAAAGATTGAGATTTATAGTGTGAGATTCTGAGATGAAATCCTCGCTGATTAGCAAGATCAATCCCTGCTATTTCTGAACTCTTCCTGTGAAATTGCTGGATATTTTTTTTCTCAGAACTAGCTATCCTTAACTCACAGATGTCAAAATCGTGCCGTCATGTGATATTTCATGATGTTTTGTCCCTCCACAGAGCTGGGGTGGGTGTGGCCTGCGTGTGATGCATCTGGCCCTGCAGGTCACCAGTTTGACACCCCTGCTTAACTAGTTTTAGTGAGAATCAGATCGTGTTGGTAGGTTACATACATTTCTGCTCCGGGTTAACAGGTGACAACAATCACAAATCTATGTTGCTTCTCAAACCGGCCTATTCAGAATAAAATGCACCTTCAAACAAACACACAGCATCAAACTGTATATAGGACATGTGCACAACCTATATGGTGCTAACAATTGAACGTTGATAAGTGCTTCGTGGCAGGCATCATCCTTGCATTACTACCCCATATCTTCTGAGCTTTTAAGTTTCCAAAATTTCTTCCGTACTTCCTATTTCCTCAGCTACTATCCTTTGATATAGGTGGCTATCCTGCAAGCCTTGGAATAGCAAGAAAAAGTCTTTTTATATGATATCATTTCAGAATTGTGCTTTGTATATTTAAAACTCCTCTACTGTCCACCGGCCCTGATTTATCCATTAGCCTAGGAATATGAAAGCATTGTCTGTGGGAAGCCCAATGATTTCATGTGGATGTAGACAGCCTATTAGAAATGTTGAAAAAGAAAATGCTGAAGACGTTGTAAAGACTTTTAGCTTTAAAAAAGTCAATGGCTATGAACATGGCTGAGATTAGTGTGGTCAGAAGGATTCTTCTCTCAAATGTTTCAATCAGTGAGCTCTAGCTTTAAAAAAAAAAAGAAGAAGAATCTGGAAGGAGCTGCCTGCAACTTGTCACAGTTTTACAAGGCTCTAGATTTGTCTTTGCTTCCTGCCCTGCAAATGCCATTCCCCTCGGCATCATCACTACATATTGGTGCCCAGGAAAAGTCAAAGGTGAAAAAAATGCCTTCTGGCTCTTGAAATGAACACTGAACAAATGAGTTCTTTGTGTCTGTCTTGGCTTGGGCACTCCATTTTCCCCTCTTTCGCTCCCTCTCTCAGTCTTTGTTTTTCTCTCCGCTTACCATGAAGGGTTGTGTCTGACCTGCCAAAAGTTAGCCTCAGGTAAAGGAACATTACATTTTTATGAGTGTCAAATTAATAAGACTCTCTTGCAGACCTGAGCTAAAAGGACTTTTTAATAGCAAACTCTCTAAAATAATAATAAAAAGATTCTCTTCTCTAAAATTATCAAGGTTAAATAATTTAAGGAAACAAACTGTTGAACTCCACCTCAAGTAGAGTCTATTTAAAATATTTTACAATGGTCTTAAATGCATAGCAGTAATGAAATGAATAGAATTGTAAGTATGGGTAAGTCTTTACTGGACTAAAGATACTGGTCCTGGCTCAGCAGTACAAACAATTCAGACCATCACTGGGATAGCAGTATTATCCAGGCCATTACCGAAGCACCAGCAGATGATAGAACAACTCTTCCTCTATCTGAAATGTCAGAATCCGTTAAGGGAGACTGTTCCAAAGGTAATGGAGGACTAAGGCACTCCCCCCAAACCTTTCTTGTTCCCAGGTTTTATGTCGCAGTGTATTAAGGTCCTGCTAAAACAGGTGGCACTTTTTTTTTAAAGGGCTTTGTTATCACAAATTAATTTTCCAGGAGTCACTTCTGGGAAACACCTACAGCCAAGGTCAGATGCAATCTCACAGTTGCCTTCAGCTTTCTATCTGACATTATATATAATCCTAGTGTATGTTTTTATTATTGCTTGGAGGAAAGGAAAACAAAAAAATGAGCCTTCCCTCCATCAGAGTGCTAAAATGCTTCAAACTATTAGTCCTAGGAATCTGGTATTTATCTTGCATTACTTGAAGATTGAGAAGATCATGTATCATAAGTTCATTGTCTTGGCTGCATGAGACAATATCTTCATGGCTAATTCAGAATAATGTTTTCTAAATTCCTATCCTTTCAAAGTTTCCCTCAATTTTAAGAAAAGGGCAGATGTCTCTATGTTCTGACTCCATGGACAGGAGGCATTTCCAAAGGATGTTAGGAAAGATCAACTTAGACCAGAAAGTCACTTTATTTTTCACTTTATTTTTTGATGGTTTCAATAGTTGAACTATTTGTAACCATTCCCCAGAAAACAAAACACAATGTTCATAACCCAAGTCTATTTGGCAATAATGTCTGTTTAGATTTATTGCTATGATACTTATGGAGAGAGAGAGAGAGAGAGAGAGAGAGAGAGAGAGAGAGAGAGAGAGAGAGGGAGGGAGAGGAGGGAGGGAGGGAGGGAGGGAGGGAGGGAGGGAGGGAGGAGGGAGGAGGAGGGAGGGGGAGAGAGAGAGAGAGAGAGAGAGAGAGAGAGAAGCCTTATTACTTCTAGCTCCAAGGTAAAAGCTGATATTATTGATCTACAATCAAGTCTACCTTTTAACAGTACTGCTATTTTTTAAAAATTTATAATAGCCTTCCAATACATGACAGATAAATCCTGGCATATTCAAACACAAATTTTGTCCTTGACAAATTCTGTCAATTCTATTCAGAACTCACAAAAATAGAAATCCCAGAATATCTCATCGTCATCATGAGAAACACAGATACAAATTGGGAAGACACAGAACAGACAGAACTTGTGGATTCAGATTGGCACCAGGTCAACAAAGAAGTGCGACAAGGCAGTATGTATATTCTTCACTGATTCATTCAACCATTTTGTTTAATATATATTAAGTAAAGATGGATTGGCATGAGCATGGTTTTAAAATTGAAAGATGAAGCATCAATAAATAGCACCGTGTTGATGACACTATCTTAATAGTGCAAGAATGTAAACTATTTCCAAGCCCTAGTACTAAAACTCAAAATGTGCATAGAAAAAATGGAACTGAAATTAAATATAAAAAAGATGGAACTAATAGGAACATGTAGAACAACCAGCCTTAAAATTAACAATGACCATATCAAAATAATGGATAATTTCTGCCTTTGGGGATCAAAATCAACAGTAAAGGAACAAGATACAAATTGTGCTGCAGTCTGTCTTCAGGGAACTTCTCTCTAGCAGAGTAGAGAAGTTCCTTGAAGATGTACTCCAGAACAAATCTGAAAACTTTGAAGACAAAACCTTTGGTTCCAGTTGCCAATCCAGATTAGTTCCTGCAAAATAAACCTGGGACCAATTTATTTGTATTTATTCGTAGTAAAGGAACAACTTGTTAAGAATTACAGTATGCTGCAGACTAACATCAAGTAGAGAACATAGATATTTAAATGCCTTGTTGTACCTACAAATATCAGAATCATGCATGTCATGGCCCTGTGGCACCCTCTGGAAGTGAAAGTTGGACTTAAAAGAAGTGTTAAGAATAGTACCAAGACCTTTGAACTTTGATATAGGATAACATTTCTGAGAAAACCATGGGTGGCAAAGAAAGCAAACCAATGGAGTTTTGGACAAATCAACCCAGAGTTCTTCAAAAATGACTATACTTAAATTATCCAACTTCTGACAGAAAGAAAATCCAATTTTCTGGAAAAGTCGCTAATGTTGAGAAAGGTATGAGGAAAGAGAAGAGGAATACAAACAGCAAAATAAATTGACTCAGTTACAGTGGCAATAATTTACCATTGGGAGAGTTGAAAGAGCAGGTTAAGGATAGATTGTCATGGAGAAAAAAATCATCCATGTGATCACTAGGTATCAAAAATGACTTGATGACACATAATCAATTTAATCATCTGTCTGCATTTGCTGTCCAGACAGTTTAGAGTTAATGGGATTTGGATAGTTAGGTAGCAATTGTGAGCTGTCCCCTAAAGGAATGCATCATGGTAAATGTAGTTAAGATATCCTGGGAAATGTAGTCCATATCACGTGACCACATCTGTAATCCTGATTGGTCATTAAATTGACCCTCGATGGGTAGGAGGAGTTTTCCTCACTCTTGGCTGAACTCACGGACTCGTGGTAACTGTTCTACTTCTATCACCACGAGATGAGAGAAAAAGGATAGAAGATAATTATCTATGCAAAGAATTGGTCCTTAAAGAAGAACTTTGTCATAAATGTGAGTTATGAGGATACCTGATGAACCAATAAAAGTACTTTGTTATGGATGTTTTGTGGAGTTTATCTATCTGCATCTGTGCAGTTTACAAATCTACCACTATACAAAATACAGAACATCTCCCCTTTTGCTTTTAATTAAAAGTCGCAGCCATTTTCAGTTTGACACAATTTGGGGGGAGGAGGGAGCTTTGGAATGTCAGACCAGAAATCAACAACTTATTATCTTGTAGGAACCAAGGTCATCCTATCAGGTGCTGGACAGAGACTGGAAGAGGTTAACAAGGACATGCCAGAATACCTAATTAGACAAAAGCGTGACCTGTAACAAGGAAGGAGGGAGCTGTATAATTTTTAATTAGAAAGCATGGGAAATAGCCAGAGCTGGTTTGTTTGTGTCAAAATGATGTACTCAATAAAGCAGTTCTTTGAAAAGCTAAAAGTCTCAGAGTTGCTGATTTGGCTGGATTCATTACACGGAACCTTGACACTTATTGCAGTATAGTGCCCTATAGGAATATTCTATAGAGTAGTCTGCTGTTTGTTGCAGCAGACTATTCTATAGAAACTTATAGCAGGAGGAATGACTTAATCAGTACCAAACACATGTCCTTTGACTTTACTTTCCTCCCCTGTTATGTGTACCTTGTTACACTGATTCACAGATTAAATGATTTGGGTCAAAGTAAATGAATTGGATGATTATTTCATTTATAGAACACCAATTAATACTATATAAATAATAATTAATAATAAGGAATGCAGTGGCCCAGTGGCTAAGGTGCTGAGCTTGTTGATCAGAAAGGTCAGCAGTTCAACAGGTCAAATTCCTAGCACCACATAACGGAGTGAGCTCCCACCTTCCACCAACCTATCAGTTCGAGAGCATGTAAAAATGCAAGTAGAAAAATAGGGATCACTTTGGTGGAAAAGTAACAGCATTCCGTGTGCCTTCGGCATTTAATCATACCAGCTACATGACCACGGAGATGTCTTTGGACAGCGCTGGCTCTCTGGTTTTGTAACAGAGATGAGCACTGCCCCCTAGAGCTAGAAATGACTAGCACGTATGTGCAGGGAGAACATTTACCTTTTAATTAATATTACAAACCTAAGCAACCTATCCCTAGTTGGTCTAGTTACATATTGCTTTTCTTCCTATAAATTGTACCTTTTTGACATAGATAAGTAGAGCTTCTCCATTTGCTGTATCTACTTTTCATCCAATGAATACTTTACTATATATTGCTCTATGCATTTTTAAAATTGAATGTATGATTTTCCTAATCATAATAGCTTAAAAGTCTCCCCCATTGATGCAAGGGGATTTTGAGCAATCAAAATAATAAGATTGCTTCAGATGAATGATGGTCATCATTGAGTCAGGTAAAAAAAAAAGGGTCATAATTGTTTCAGATTAAAAAAAATGCACTAGAAAAGTTTCTTATAAATCAAATAATAGTAAATTCTCATTCTTATTCATTGTTCATTAATTTACACCTAATTATATCACTGTATTGATATAATTGGGGAACCAAGTTGGCTCAGGAATTCTGGGAGTTGCAGTCCATAAGTCATAAAGGAGCCTTAGTTCTATTAGTGCCTCTGTTCTATCAGATTGACAATTACATTGAATAAATCTTGTTTGGGGACATAAATTTCATACTATGAATATTTGACCATACAAGCCTTTCTTCTGATTGGTTTACTTTGCCATTAAACTGATCAATCTATTCATAGGAAACTAGCTTTTGTTTCAGCAGCTTTGCATAATATTTTGCTGGCCTTGATAATCATAGTTTTATTATCTAGTGGTCTGAAAACCCTATTTTTGGTGTGAGATTCTTGTCTTTGTTACTGCTGTGTCACTTTTCTTGAAAACTCTAAAATAGTATCCTGTCTTCATGACATTCTAGTCCACTCTCACAGTTTATTGATATTTTGCTGGCCTTTGTACTTTTCTTAGCTCTGGGTATTGACATGTACTTATTTCTGCTAATCCCATCTTTTGCTTAATACACTTCTTGTGAATTTCCAGTTTTGTCTCAGCCTTATTTTAGCCTTTTCAAAAATTTCCACTCATTCTTCAATTTTTTTCTCAAACTAAAGTGGTTACCAATAATTCAGTGACATGATAGTGTGAATACATTCTAAAGATTCATATGCATTCAATATGGTCACAAATTTATGAAAACACTATTTTCAAATAATACATTATTTTACCGGGAAAAATGACAGAATTTCCACCATTATTAAGTACATGTATAGCATCCCAATCAATCTATAATGCATATGGGTGGTTATTAGAAGAAAACCAACTGTTTTCTTAGAAATCCTATAGAATGCACATTAAAATTAGTGTATTAATTGATAAAATGATACGCTTCCATGAAAATTAATATAACTATATTGATATATCTGAACTAAGAATTTTGCTGAATTAAATCTCACTAAAATATAGTATTATATTGATTTCTAGATAAAAAAAACCACTGGTAATAAATTGAATGGTTGACTAGCTGCTATTGTGTTGCCAATTATCTGTATGTAAATTATCTATATGTAAACTCAAATTTGGATCTTGCCAATGATAAAAAAGTAATTATTTGTGTATGCATGTCTATGTATATCCAACTAACAGTTGATAACTCCCAAGAATTGAGATAAAAGACCAATAATTCTGCTTCATACTTTGTAAAAAAAAGTACATACACGGAACCTAATCAATTTTGTTTTACTTTGTTAAATCATCAATAAGAATGCTACTGGATTTTTTTTTTAGCATTTATTTGAAATGTTTCCAAAAGCATTTTTCAATTGGTCCCTTAAAAGTAGACCTGACTGCTACCTAAATGATCCATTAGCATGAAGTTTAATTGTTGTAAATTATTGCCATATTAATCTGAAATATTGCCAATATTGTTGCTTCATTTGCAAAGACCGGCTTTGTGCTATGAATAATAACCATTAGTAGTAGTAGATTGGGTACTCATCTACTTGAAGCAATTGGCATTGAAACCAGGGCTCAAGAATTCATGAAATATGATTTTCTTTGATGGGATCTCAGTTGGAGGTATAATTGTTATCAGGAAGGGGGAAGTTCTTTTAATTTTCCTCTCTATAAGTTTTTCATAGATTACCTGCATAGATAACTGCTTGCATGTGGCATAGTCTTGTAAAAGGTAACACAGAGGCAGAAGAGAAGACTCATGAAGGTTTATATCACTAATTATATAATGAACAATATTGCAAAGTATAATGGTTCTCAATTCAGAAAAGTATCTATAATCTTTTGTACCCAGCCATTTTCATATTACAATGTTCAGGTTAATCAATGTAAGGAGGTTTCTTCCTCCTTCCTCTAAGACAATTCAGCAGCTGCCCAAAAGATTATGCATTCCAGATGTGTTGTACTTTGACACCCATTGCTCCTAATCACACAGGCAAGTTGGAGAAGGCTGTATTAGAATTCATTATAAAGAATATTGAAGAATGTGTGACTGACCTATGCATTAAGTAATTTCCATAGGAGAGCTGAGAGAAAATCTTGAGGTTTCTTTCATGGGTGTCAGTGGTAGTTATGTATTTTGATTTTGGATAATGTGAGTTTTGATTTTTTTACACCATTATAACCAAGATGGATGGATGGATGGATGGATGGATGGATGGATGAATGGATGGATGAATGGATGGATGATAGATAGATAGATAGATAGACAGACAGACAGACAGACAGACAGACAGACAGACACATGTTTGACTTTCTTAGCTGGTCTGGTTATATTTTCCAGTCATTAACATTTTATAATCCAATAAAATAAGGAACATCATCCTTTGCCTGTTCAGGCCTACCTCATTTCTTACAGATAACAAATTGAACAGTTTTAATAGACTTTTTCAACATTCTTTGGCCTTCTGTTTTGCTATGAAGTGTTATAAACATAAAGTTAAGAAAGTGTAGGTGGTTTCCTCAAACAATTTAACTAAGCATATAATATATTGTGCTTATTTGTGATGGAATTTGCAATCGTGAATTGCCCATAGAAAGCAGTCCCATTTTGTGGTTGCTACTAAAACCAATCTACTGAAAAATGCTCAGCACTAGAGAATAACTGAATTAAAGCAACCACTATCTGGACAAATAAATTAAATACCAATGTCAGATGATGAAATTTATTTTGAAAACATTAAGCATTCTATTGTACTCTCAACCTACTTGAAGCTTCTCAGAACTTATTCAGTAAATTTCTGTTGCATTTAAAATATGACAATCATCCACCTCCTTTTATTAAAACACGATTCTATAATTTATCGGAAGAGGCTGGATTTTCTTAAGCACTCTTATTAATTATAGCTAGAGAATGATATAGAGATCTCGATCTAAATCTTGATACATGAGAGTACTGTGGATAGAGAATCGGCATCCTTTTTATTTTCGGAAGAAGATTTCAATCTCTTCTATCAAAGGACAAGGTATTGACAAGGTCCTGGGTTTTCACATTACCATATGTGGAAATTCGTGTCTCCAGGATTTTAGCTTGTCAACTTTTCCCTGGTAAGCCAGACCGAAAATGTAGCAAACTGAACTAATTCTACTTTAACATAAGCCACATTAACAGAATCTTGCAAGTCTGAAAGTACAAACTTCCTGCCTCTGCTTTAAACTGTTTGATTCATTAGGGCAGGTCTTCATTAAGTTTCTTTCCTTGACTGTTAAGCCACTGGAGGCTCCTCTCTCTCTTCTTTTACTGTTTCCTAGGAAGTATCTCTTCCCCTCATTCCTCAAGGTCATCCATGCATTCCATTACATATCCAGAGCAATATGTCAAGATCTCATCTAATGATTGCAAGAGAAGCCAAATTCCTATTGCAAGTTTATATTTACCATGTTTATCCTCCAAATGAGAATCCCGAGGCTTTCCAATGCAAACCTGTGAGCAATAAAGCAACAGGACTTCTTCCTTCAGCATACAAACCACTAAATTGATTTGAGCCAAACCAACAGGCTTCAACTAGTTGGCATCTCTTAATATAGACATAGAATTTGGTATTTGGCTGTCAATTGAGTTTCTCTTCCACCATGAGACAGCTTTATTTTTTCCTTAGGAAAACAACAACAAATGTTCAAAACTATAAATATACTTCGTGTTTTTAGGGAAGTCGGTGAAATATTTTGAAACCAGTTAAGATATACTTATGAAAACATAGTGAATTAATTAATTAATTAATTGCAGTGTAGCTTGTTTGGTGGTGGTGGGTAGTTAAAATATGCAATGCTTTAGACAACTTTTAAGATTTAGTAACTTCTTGAAGGTGCTTGCATTTACGTACCATCCTAAACATGAAAATATGATTTCTATCCAACTGCAGATCAGTTGTGTTTAGGACTCAGCTACTAATATTTTTCTTTCTAAAACCTTTCCAATTTCATAAATATGAGAATGTTGTTATACTGTTTTTATATTAAGAAATTAAAACAAAATATTCTACCTATTAGAATATTAGATTAGGGCTATCTATATAAATATTTTTTTTCTTTTTTGCAATGCAAAACCAACCCCAGCCCCACCCAGGGGCTCTTTGCAAAAAGTCATTTATTGCACTCTGAGCATTTGGACTTTCATATTATTATTATTTTTAGTAAGCCAAACATAGGAAATCAGCAGATTTTTCAGATATTAGCTATATCTGTCAACAAGCTCAACCTATTTGTGAAACTGCCTATAAGAGTTGCTCATAGAGGAAGAGGAGGAGGAGAAGGAGAAGGAGAAGGAGAAGAAGAAAAGAAATGGCAAACTAAAGAATAAAGGAGTAGACTGGCTGTTTGAAATTTCTCCAGACAAGGAGAAGATTTGAGTCATCAGCAAGGGCTCCAGACAGCTGTTCCTTGAGAGGAGACCCCAAGATCTGACAGGTAGCAAAAGGAATAGCCATGTTTCTCAAACTGCATTCAATGCCTTGGAAAGGTCATTAATTTCTTTTTCTTAATCACTTTGGAAATTTCTTGTTAACTGTGTTCATCTATTAGAGATCCTTGGGCCCACAACTTTAACTTTAACAGTGCCAGTGAATGTCCTTCAATACTTGGTCAAAAAAAGTTTTAACACAAGTTTAAGTACTTTAAAAAATGGCAGCAATAAAAAGAAAAAGGATGATTTTATTTCAATGCCAAATTCTATTATCAGGAATTTTTCCTAAAGGTGTTTGGTTGTTACTTCTTTTTAAATGGTAATTTGAGAAATTAACCTAAATTCTACCTTAATCTAAACTCTTGTTGGGATTCATTGCAATAACATTATTTCTCTCTGGCTTACATTCATAGCTTTACATTCATGTTATTATTTGATATTTACACATTTTTACATTTTTGTTTTCTAAGCATATTATTTAGATGTTTATGATAGAGTGTAAGGATAAGACTATCAAGGGAATGATTGCCATAGCAGCAGCAGCATACTCCCCACTTGTACTGCCCACTCCAGAGTTCCAGATAAATTCTAAAAGCTGAAATAATTAATATTAATAATTTGATGAAATTTGCTGTGTGCAGAATAATACACCTCAATACCTATATTCAGTTTATTAAACTAATGTTGGGTATTGCAACTTTAACTAAGTAAGAAGTTACTTTTCCAGAAGAATGAAATTATTATAAGGGTACAATTGTTATAAAAATGTTGGTCATTTATTGACAGATTCATAACAATTGGAATTAAGCATAAATATTGCTTTGTGAAGCTTCCTTGTGAAAATACCTAGCCATTCTCAAAGTGAGACATATCATGTCCCTTTTATAGGAAAAAAAAACTGAGTGGGATTATTCTTGCTCTGCATGTAATAATGACATGCATTTTAACAAATTATAACAAGATTTACTTTATAGTTACAGTTTTCCAGCATAATGACTGTTTCAAATGGCTGTCAATCCACATATATATTAAATATTAACTATTCTACTTCCTCAAATAGTGCTGAATAAAATATATCATTGAGTTGAAATGCAGCCATATATTCAAAACTCTTTAACTATTTAAACTGTGTGTGTGTATAAATCTTTCTGCTTATCTCTGTGTTCAATCTCTCTCTCTCTCTCTCCCTCCCCACCTCTCTCTCTCTATCTCTCTATCTATTATCTATCTATATCTCTATTTATCTATCTATCTCTATCATCTATCTCTCTATCTATCGCCTAGCTATCTAGCTATCATCACATTTCATTATCAGAGACAAATATTTAACCACTGTTTTTTGATGAATTATACTGCTGAGATGTGAACTGTGTTACCTCCAAAAAAGCCCAATTCAATATACTTAAAGAAAGTCGGAAAGGATGACTGAAGAGGACTTAGTTTGACTGCATATACCCAATATATGTCAATGCCAATACAGTTGAAAATACATGTCAGTCTTCCCAAGTGAATGAACAATCTGCTTTTCCAGAATTTTTGGTCAGACAGATAAGGGTTCATGTATGTAAAATTATATTATGTAGTTTTTGTATTGAATTTATTTTGAATAACCATTATTAAACACAATGCGGAACAATGAAAGATTAGTATTCTGAACTATGTGAGGACAATGTTCATGAACTGAGAAATTTCTCTAGAATAGAAGTCACCCTTCAAATGTAAGAACCCCATAACCCACTGTATTATAACGCACTTGAGCAAGTATCACTTTAGTAAGTTTTTTTGTAATTCAATGCTTAAAATGAATTGATACAGTAATTCCTCAAAAATCCATGTAATTATTTCTTCATTAAAATACATTTGATTTTAGATACTGTAGAAGTTTCCTTCCCAGTTAGCAATAACAAGACTTTTCATGTTTTAATTTACAGTGGCCATCTTGATTCTCACAGATACATTTTCAAACGTTGGTTATATTGAAGGTTTTCCATTAATTCCTCTTGCCATATTAACTATTCTCCATATTTCTATAAACATTCATATATAATCACATAGAATTTTCTAGTTTATGATCTGATTTTATGATTATTATGCTTTAAAATTTAACATAGTTATACAATGCTTGCTATAAATAATATTACTTTTGAGTATGAAGCATCTTGCAAAACCAGCTATTCGGTATGAAGAAAAGAGCTTTAATTTGCTTCTTAGAGTAAAGGGCTATCTAAGGGAATGAAGAACCTTAATTTATCTTACAGTAAAATAGAAAGTGACTTATTAAATGACTTGAAGGAGGAAAAATCGAAATCTTCCCAAGGAGTGTGTATTAAGAAAATCATAAAGAAAGACAATGACTCTAACAGAGGAGAATTTGCTAAAAGCAAATAATCAATCATGTAACTTGCTTTGCCAATTTGATATACTAATAATAGCTAACAAAATCTAATTGTAAATGAAAACCACCCTTTGTACTGTAAAATTACAATGTTTCATATTGAGGTCAAAACTGGACAAAATGCACATGATAATATTAGTTATTGTTGGTAATAAATACAATTAAACATAAAGGAATCTTTATAATTCTTGCACCATTTGTTCACTTGGACTTGTATTTTTCCCCTCACAGATATTATAATAATGGTGTCAACACTTTTATTTCTTTGTCCATAAGCTGAAAATTATGGCTGTTTCATAAATTGTTAACGTGCTTAGACGATGTAGGCCCAGCTGCAGAGCACATGAGTTCAGAATTCTGCCTGGGCCTCATGTTTCACAATGACCTCAGTTTCCTGTACTGAATGGGAACCAATGCTAGTAAGCACTTGTAAAACTGTTTTTGAAGGGTGAAGTTATGAAGAGGTGCTGGAGTGTCAAACATCTGCTTCATCCATTACACTCAAATAGCAGCAGTGAGTGTACAGTAGGGCAAGAACCATCAATAAATTAAAACTCTCTTGTGGCCACACTTTCTTAGTTCAATTGAGCTGCTTGGTTTTTGTGCCAATTCTTGCTAGGAAACAGGCACAAATGGAACTTTCTTCTGCTTGGAATCACTGCCTGAATTTTTAAGAGCCAATGTTTTCCTTCTCTGTTCACCTAAAAATATTTGGGGATTATAATTTTTCCTAGTAACATAGATGAGCACATAGTGATTTAAAAGAAAAAATGAATATAATAGTTTGGTGATATGCATCCGTTTTTTCACTTATTGACAATTATGTTTTTCCAAGTGTAAATTTATCAGCTTTCTTTAATTAGCACCCAGCCAAAATGCACTGTGAGAAGCTGTGGTCATATCAAAATTTGGTGATATTGTGGTAGATGCTAATTTTGTAGAAATACTCACTTGTTCCTTTCTTGAAAATCAGTGAGAAATAATTTCACCATTTTACCATGAATGTATATGTGAATGGGTGGATGGATGGATGGACCGACAGACAGACAGACAGACAGACAGATAGAAGTGTGGCTTATGTATGAAATCATATTTAAAAATGCATACATTAACACTGTGCCTTCCCTTACTGCTGTTGAAGATAACAAAGTAGACACTTAGCAGGAGTAGAGGAAAAGACAGGAGGTTCAAGTTGGGCCATATACTTTAATAGTGACCAGAAACAGTAAAACTATTTTTGTGCAGAAAAGAAAAATTAAATGCAAAAAAAAAAAAATCCTAATGATATACTACTCTAAAGATCCCTAATTCATATTGATCATGGAAAATTATTTGTTTTTTCACATAAACATACATTGTCTGTACTTAAAACGAAAATGTAAGTGATTGTATGAAAGAATTCTACCTAAGATCTTTCCAGCAGAGCACCCTGGACTCTACAGGACTATGACGGGCAAGCTGTCTGATTTATAATATCTACATTCTATCAAGACTTCTAGGTAGTTTCTCTCTAGAAAAAAAAAGTCACAGAAAACTGAAATAAAATCTTTCTCTACAATATAGAATTTGCTAAATATTTTTTGAAATCCAATCATGTTTCTTTGTTGAAGTGAACAAGGATTTGTATTTCAGTCTTTTGTTTTTTTTAAATAAAACCTTGGTTAATAGGACTGATACATTTTGTGGGAACATTTAAAACTTTTCCTAGGGATAAGTAATGATGCATGTCTAAACAGAACAAAATGTGAAGGTCAGAAAATCATATAAAGTATATATTGTAATATATTATATACAAACCAAATCAAAAACATTGCTTATAGATTTTTGTTACAGCTTGAGGTTTACTATATCATACAATAATACAGTATATCACATCTATTTTATATTATCTTCTGAACAAGATTATCTAAGGCTTTGAAACATAGTTTGTTAATCCAAACCTAAATTGACTCTCTCAAGAGAGATTACTTATGGAAACTTATAAGTAAACACATTTTATGATCCGTTGGACAGTACTGAAGAAATCCAGTCTGCAGAAGACTGATACAGCAATTGCAAGCAGGTGAGCAAATTGTATAACCCAAAGCAAGATAGGCCCAAGGGATCAAGGACAAACCACCCTGACATACCACTGGAATCTGTACAACATCTGGAATTGTGTAGCCCTTCAGGCAAAAGACATTTTCAAAACCCTAAGGAACAACCCAACTTATCAAGCTTGTAACATCCATAAAAAATACTTTCTCGAGAGATGCTTAATATTGGCAAATCCATTCTGTTCTCATAACTTTCTCATTATTGTAACAAGCACAAATTAATTGAGGCAAAACTGTAATTCGGTACAAGTAAAATGTGTGTATTTTTGGATAAGACATTAGAAAATAGCAATTAATATTAAGTGCATCCAGTTTATATTAAGCAGTCTTAGACCAATATATATTTTTAGCAAATGTGTATGATGCTTTGCTCAGACAACCAATTCATTGCTTCTGGTATTTATTCATGTATCAACATGGGTCATGTCAAAGGTTGCTTTGTAAGAAAAAGGAGTGGACAGAACTTAGAACTTGAGAATGCGCACTTAATGATGTGGGGAATGGCTATAATTTGTTTTTCAAGTGAAGGCCTCAAAATATTTAGCTCATTAAGCTTTCAACTCTAGCATCTAAACAGGGGGGAGGCTAGTGAATACAGAAATTATTTCACTTAACCCTGAACTATTTCTTTTGGTCCTTTGAACATCCTTATTCTTACACACACAAACATAATCCCTTGACTAACTGTAGTTAGGTCCTCTGTTTTGCTTTTCCACTTAAAAGACAGCACCTCCAGCAAAAGAATACCCCCTAGCTCCTTTTGGCACACAGATGCAGTACTGAATCAAAGGGACAAGGGCCACCTATTGAATCTTTAACAAGGTTCCCTGCGGTCCACAGCAAGGAACAGTACAGCTGCTACCTGACTTATGCCTTCCTTCAGCCTCGTATCTTAAAGCACTCAGTAAACGTTAACTAGCTATACCTTTCAACACTGGCATCTTAGATGATTCATGCCATTCCATACCCATAGACCAATAAACTGGGGGACAGAAGGAAGGCAGGCATTTTCTCAAAAATAATCTACCTTGCTAAAGTTAATTAAAGATGAATGCAGAATGATGATCTAGCATTTCCTTAAATATCTCTTTAAAGAAAAGTGATTTATTTTCCTATAGCTCATTCTTTAAGTTCAGCCTATCTATCCTAGATTTTGATGTCTTGATAAACATTTAGGTAATACAATATTTTGACAATTTAGATTAGACTTTTTGATTTGTTTTTGCACCTGGTTTCAAATTTTAAGCTTTGCACATAGAGCAACTTGGTACAATGATTAAAGTATCAGGCTAAAAACCAGAACACTAAGAGTTCTAGCTCCACCTCACCAGCTGACTGACTCTGGCCCAGTTTTTTGGCTTTAGAACACAAAGTGATTTTTTTTTTTTAAAAAAAAAGGTCCCCAGAATCTTTGCCTTAAATGCAAATCATCATGAGTGCTGACCCAAAAGACTCATAGGTAAAAATAGTTTAGTGAATAAAAAATGAAAAAATAAAGAGTATACCTTTAAATTTATTCTATTTTTTTCAAAATAGTTGCTTGAAAAGCGATGTTCTAAAGCAGAATACCAACATTTGATTTTATTACTACGTTGATAGATATTCCTTTCTTCCCCCAGTAGAAAGATCTTCCCTGCTTGCTCTCTCTCTTTTCTACATCTTGTTTGTTTTCTCTCTTTTCCACGTCTTGCCTGAGAGAGAAGCCTCATGGCAGAGTGGTCAGACCTGGTCCTTCTTGTCTGCCTCCTTCTTCCTTCCCATGCACAGCTATAGCATCCTGGGTTGTGTTTCCTAATCACACTTTACTTCCCTGATGGCCCTCTCCTAAAAGCCAACTCAGAAGCAATGCCTATTATGGAGCATGAGATTTGATGAGGGCTCATGCAACATGCTGGGCACAAAAGATTTTGGGGCACTGACTTGGCTGCACAGCTCTCACTATTGCCGGGATGTTGTGGTTTTGGAGTTGAGTTGGGAGGCTACAAGTTGAGTTGGGAGGCTACAAGGGCCAGGTGTTCTTCCTTAAACATAACTTGTGAATAACCTGATGGTAGGAAAGAGTCCCACAATATGAGGCCTAACAATGGAGAAGGCTTATTAACTTGCCCAAACATGATGAATCTTACAAGGAAAGGAACCAATGTTCCTTGTCCAATGTTGGTCTCTAGATGACCAAGCTGGACAAGCAGATGCATTGAATTGCCAGATATATCCCACTACTGCACTTAGTAGGACTTTAAAAGTAATGAACTAGTTTGAATGGGCTCTGAGCCTTGCTAGTAGCTGACTAAGCTAATTTAATATAGGTGTGATTCTTCACTCATGGGATTGTCCTGACAACAATCTAGCCATTGTGTTTTGCACCAGATATAGTATTTGAGTGTAAATGGGAATGCCATGAAAATCACATTGTAATGTTTATTTGAAAGTGTATTGTAATATTTAATTTCAAAACACATTGTAATATTTAATATAAATGCCTACAGACATTGGTTCAACATTGCACGGATGAGACCACTGATTTGGCTCATGCTATTTTTTGAATCATTAATTGAATCATAATGTCATCTTATCCTGAATCAATGGATGACCTCTCTTAATGGTTTCGTGTCAATGTTGTGCAACAATGGGGACAGTTCTGAGTTAGCATGTTTAATATTCTTTGCTTCTGCCCTATGGTCATTTAATTTTTTGCAGCACAGATCTATAGGCCTAACACATAGAATCGTGCAGCTGATACATACATTTGATGTGCTTCAAGAGCAAGGGCAATCACACAAATGAATGTACAGTTATAAAAATTAAAAATAAGCATCACCCTGGGTGCAGACCTAATTAGAGTATTACAAGAAGGTTGTCCAGCAACATGACAGAGCCAAGAAATATATTTATTTGTTTGTTCTGTGAATTATGTGCTGGGTTCAAAGCAGATTTCTCCAACCTGGTATCTTCCAGATGTGTTGGGATTATAAATGCCAGAATACACAGCCAGAGTGAAAGTTGTATTCCCAACACATCTGCCTGAAAAGAATTGGGAAAATCTGGTTGTTAAAATTGTACAGTTTATTCCAAAAAGCAATGTATTATCAAGTTACCCCAACCAGATGTAATATCTGCACTGGAGGCAATTTATTTCTGATTATTCCAAAGACGGCATTGGTCAGTGAGAGATATTTGGACTAGATAGTCTGTGGACTAATCTCAGAGAGAAGGTACTCTTACATTCTTTGAAATGAAATATAATGTGGAAACTATGAAATCAATTGCATGGGTATAGTTGTCAATGGCTCTCTTATTTGCACTTATTAGAAAGATTTAAAGTAGGCGAAACAGTTTATGGGTTTTTTTGAACATTGTTAAGACTGAGTTTGAAATAGAATTGTATACAAATGATACATATGTGATTGATAAAATGTATACATTTTTACTGAAATTTGAAACAGAAAAAGGGCGAGTCAAATAATGTATGATAAAATGAGATAAATGTCTTGTTTATTAATATACAGATGGAACAATGGAAAATGTGTGATTGAAATTGACATCATATTATAATCTTAAAGAGAATTTTTATAATATTATCTATCATTTATATACTGTATGTCACCAGATAAATTGTCTAGAATGTATAAAGATCTAAAGGCACTTCAGATTCATGTTTCCATGTTGGAAATGTGAACAATAAGAAGGGACTTTTTATCATGTTTGATGGATATGTAAAAAAATCTAAAACATTCTGGATTACAATATACATACTGAGAGTTTTAAAGTTTAATGTGCAATTGAGACCAGATGCTTTTCCTTTTGGATTGGTGGACAAATAGTTGGAAAATAGTCATGGACTTTTGCTTTTGTACATGATAACTGCAGCAAGGTTATTGTATGTAACAAAGATTGAAAGATTCAGCTTTACCCACAATAGCTGAATGCTCAAAAAGATAATGGAACTTGCTAAGATAGCTAAATTGACTCAGAAAAAAAGGCAGTATCTTTGTTTATTGATGATTGCAAACCCCTTATGGACTTTTTTTTCGCATAAAACAGAAAAAAAATGAACTTATTATTTATGGTTATGATGATTAACTAGGATACATTCTAGAAAGTGATGTAACCATGGAGTAAGAAGTAAATTTATAACTATACCTGTCATTTATGTAAAGAAGATTGGAAGCCACTTTTTTGAACCTTTTAACTTTTAGTGGCGGGTTCAAATTTTTTTACTACTTCTGTGGGTATGTATACAGTCTTCTGGACATTAGTAGACCTGTGATACAAATCCACAAACCAACACACAAAGATGTAGGTAGTCATTTATTTTGTACACGTAAGTCACATTCCATCCGGTGGTAACATTTGAAATCTAAACTAGGTTAGCATTACCCCATGCTTTTAATTGCAGCTACCTCCTGCGGATCACCCTATCCTAAATCCCCACGTAACAAACGTTCCCTAATATGGCTAATTAGGCTTTTATTCCCATATCCTGCCTCCACAGCTTATAATGCTCTGCATCACCGTCCTGTGAGAACCCTGCCATAACAAACATCCATTCCCCCCACCTCCACAAAGCATCCAGCGATGTCCTAGGGGAATACCTTGTGAAGTCTCCATGTCCCAGGTACCAATGTGAAGCAGTGTTGCGAGGCAGCATTTTGGAGACCCCGTTCAGCCATCAATTCCCACTGATTGGCTTTGACGTCACATATTGGAGAGGTCCGGGTGTAGAGCTCTACTGCTGATGGGCGACTGCATTTGGAGCTCAATAGGCTGCCCCCTCTACTACGAGTCTACCTGGAGAAAGAGAGATAGAATCGTGAGGCTATAACATTACTGTTTACAAACCCGCCTTCATAGGATTTCTCCAGTGAAAATAGTGTCAGAGTCGGGGAGCATTGACATTGATATGAATCACTCATGAGGCATCCTCGAGAGGAAAGCCCTTCCACCATACCAAATATTGTACCCCTACACTTTTGTGAATCTAGAATATCTGCCACCTCAAATTGATTGTCTCGTATTGGCCCAGGTGGTCTTGGCCAGATGTCTGGTGTTTTCTTATTATCAGGTTTGATTAAACTTACATGGAAAACAGGATGCACCCACTTAAAACGTGAAGGCAGTTTTAACTGCAAGGTGACAGGTTTGATTAACTTCACTATAGGGAATGGACCGATATATTTTGGACCAAGTTTCCTACACGGTAACCCCAAATTTAATATTGGGTAGAAAGGTATACCAGATCCCCAATTTTGAAGGATTTAGTTTCAGCCCACTTTTTATCTGCCTGTTTCTTATACACAAGAAAAGCCTCATGCAAGGATTTCTGTACTGTTCCCCATGTCTCTTATTTTTTCAGACAATTTAGTAGTTGTTACAGGCTTTTGACTGTTATGTGGCAATTCCAGAATAGGTACAAAGTCCATTCCACGTACTATTTTGAATGGGGTCTGTCCTGCACTATTATGGACAGTATTATTATATGCTGTCTCAGCAAATGGCAGCCCAATCGTTTTGCTGATACGGCACATAGTTGTGCCAATATCTCTCAATTGCTGCATTTGTTTGTTCAAAGGCCCCATTTGTACTTGGGTGGTAAGCAGTGCTTAAACCCCAGGATGAAGCCAGCAATTGGATGAACTCCTGCCAAAACTGAGCAGTAAACTGCACCCCTCAATCTGATATGATTTGTCTCAGTACTCTGTGTAATTGATATATGTGTTTAAGGAAGAGGGTGGCCAACCTCTGGGCAGATGGAAGTCCTTCAGGGAGTTTGAAGAGGTTCTTATGGTCCATCCTCACCTCGAACAGGGTTTTGGACCCTTCCAGAAAATGCCTCCAAGTCAATAATGCCCAATGAACCATAAAGGCTTCCTTCTCCCAAACAGCCCAGTTACATTCAGTAGGACTGAATTTCTTTGAGGTGTAAGCACATGGTTGTAATAGGCCATCTATGTTTTCTTGCAACAATACAGCCCCCACTGCAACATCACTGACATCTGCTTGGATCATGAACAGCCTTTCTGGATCCAGATGTTTTCGCACGGGTTTGTGCGTGAACATTTGTTTTAGTGAGTTAAATGCCTGCTGACACATCGGTGACCAGGGTATCACCTGTCCAGGTTTAGGATTCTTTGTTTGCAGTGTGTTTGTTTTCAATAAATCTGTTAAAGGGAGCACCAATGTAGCAAATGATGGTATGAACTGTCAGTAGAAATTTGCAAAGCCCAAGAAGCTCTGCAGTTGTTTTTGGGTGCTGTGCCCTTGCCAATCCAAGATGGTTTAAACCTTGGTGGGATCCATTTCTATTCCTTCTGCTGATATCCTATATCCCAGATAGTTTAACCAGGTACAGTGAAACTCGCACTTGGACAATTTAACATATAAGGGTCTACTAACATCCAGAAGGCTGGCTAACAGAAGGTTAGCGCTGGAAGCATTTGCCTTCCAGTGAAATTATAGCATTACCCACCCTCCTAATTGCAGCTAACTCCTGCAGACCACCCTATCCTAAATCCCCATGTAACAAACGTTCCCTACTATAGTTAATTAGGCTTTTATTCCCATATCCCGCCTCCGCAATCTATAACGCTCTGCATATCCTGCTTCCGCAGCCTATAACGCAGCCTATAACACTCTGCACCATTTCATGAGACCCCTGCCATAACAAACATCTATTCCCCCACTCCACAAAGCATCCAGCGATGTCCTTGTGAAATCCCTTGTGCAGCCTCCACGTCCCACGTACCAATGTGAGGCAGTGTTGTTAGGCAGCATTTGGGAGCCGCCATTCAGCCATCAATGCCCACTGATCAGGTTCAACATTGCATGTTGGAGGGATATGGATGTAGAGCTCTACTGCTGACAGGTGACTGCATTTGGAGCCCGACAGCGTGGCTTTGTGGGCATGGCAGGGGAAGGATACTGCAAAATTCTCATTCATTCCGCACTCCTAGGGGAAGGTTACCGCAAAATCCCATTCATTCCCCCTTCCCACTAACCTGCTTTCCAGCTCCGTTCTCCTGTGCAGAGCAACAAAAGAAGACCCAGCCAAATAGTTGGGACTTGGGAGGCAGATAATAGATGGGGCAGGGCCAATCAGAGGTGGCATTTGCCTGATTTCCGAACTTCTCAAAATTTACATAAACACACACACACACACACACACACACACACACACACATATATATATATGAAATCAATCACAAATCACTCAAGGTTAGGAAGGAAATCTTTTTCTCTTACAAAAATGGATCCTATTCTGGAATACATTAACAGTAGGTCCAAATCCATCATAAGGACCTCAGAGTGAACAAAGTCTACTAACTACCTTAACTAGGTACAAAGAAAAACCAAAGAAAGAGAACTTTTGAATATTATCTCATATTAATTTGACGCAGAGGGGATATTTTAAGTATTTAAATCTGTAGGGATGGGTTACATAAAATCATATCAGAACCAAATCAAAATAAAAGAAATAAAGCAGAAGCATAAAAAATAAATTTCTTTCTTATGGAACTGTTGTTTGTACATTTGCCTGTGAACTTTCAAAAGAATAAATCTTTTACATCAGCCACAGAGTTAGAATAAAGACTGCTATGCTAATAAGTAGTAGCAAGAGGTTAAAGATCTGCTTAGTAAACATAGTGTGATTTCCTTCACAAAGCAATTTTATCATAAGGGAATGAGTTCACAATAGGAGCATAGATCAAGCATATTTATCAAGACATCTGCCCTCCTTGCAGATAGAACCTACTGCTTTTCTTTGTTGTTTTACACACATACTCACAGAGAGAGAGAGAGAAAGAGAGAGAGAAAATGAGAATATTCATATTATGCAAATCTCTGGAGGTACAAAGCATTACAATTTTATAAAATGGACTGTCATCTCAGCAGCCTGCTTAGCATATGTGTAATTAAGACAGAATCTATGGTATTGTCCCAATTGTCATATGGCTTTTTTTTTTCCTGATGGTTTACAGGTATGGACCCTTTACATTACAGATTTCAGACACAATACATGAAACTTAGTGTTTCAGATGCCCATCTCTCTTACCACAACTTTTCAATTTTTGACGTACCAAGCGTATTTTGCTAATTATTCAATTGTGGCATGCCAAATAGTTAAACATTCATCCGCCCCAATTTTCAAAATTCTATACAGAGAGCAAACACATGAACTTTAAATCACCAATGGATTTTACTGCAACAATAGTATTAGCAAAAAAAATAATAATCATCCAACAACTTTGTTAAAAATAAAAAAAGCTATATAATGGACAAATTAAAGATGAGTCAAATCCCAGAAGTGTCATGGGTCTATCAGACAAACTCTTTGCATAGTCTACCAGAAGGAAGAGGCCAACAAGGAATCAAGAAGATTATGTAAACACATAATATCATCACAACAAAGCAAAGGCTAAACAGTCAAAATGGATTTTCTCTATCAGCTTCAACATTAAATACACATTGCTGTGGATCAATGCAGATTGGCTGCTTGTAGTACTTGAATTCAATATTGTGGACCTAAAACAAGAATGAGGAATTGGATCCGATCCAGAGGCTGAGACTAGAAGGATGGGTAATTTCTGAGAGACTAGGAACTCAAATTCCTTATCATTGATAACAAGCCATCTGGGGGTGTGGTGATGTCATTAAATAAGCATAGCTAAAATGTTTCAGCCCGTTTTTGACACCCGGAAAGATTTAAAAGAGTGAATTGGCTAGGAGACCTTTTAGAGGCAAACTGTTAGCATTCTCACCACTAAAAATATTGAGTCCCCAAAAGCAGCATAATATTAGAACATTGAAGAACAATTGGTGCCCATGGTTGATTAACCCAAACTTATGGTGGAAATCTCACTGGCCCTGAGATTGTGCTTTAATCATATAAGAAAACATGAAACTATTCTATTCAGTGGTGGGATTCCATTTTTTTTACTACCAGTTCTGTGGGCGTAGCTTTGTGGGCGTGGCATGGCTTTGTGGGAGTGGCAAGGAAAGGAAAATCCTCATTTCCTCCTCACCCCACTAACCTGCTTTCCAGCTCCATTTTCTGTGTGGGCAACAAAAGAAGACCCAGCCAATCAGCTGGGACTTGGGAGACAGAGAAGAGAGGGGGCAGGGCCAGTCAGAGGTGGTAATTGCCGGTTCTCTGAACTACTCAAAATGTCCACTACCGGTTCTCAGAACTGGTCAGAACCTGCTGAATACCACCTCTGATTTTATTCAATCTCTTCCTGCACTGAGGAAAAAAAAAAAAAAACAGGGAATGTATGAACATTTTGGTGAGCTTCTTGCCTTATTCTGCATTCCATGAGTTAAGAAGCAGCAAACAACATTCTTTTCTTTTCTTTTTTTCTTTTTTAATATACATTTGTATTGTATTTCCATCATTACAATTCAATCATCATATTTTCAACCATTTTTGACATCTATACAAGGTTTTATCTTATAAATCTTAATACATTACATATACATTTGTCAACCACTAATTAATATCCTTATCCATAATTATATTCTTATATATTCTACATATCTACAATTCATACAATTCGTGAGGTCTCTTACATATTAATTTGCACATCTTATTTCTTATTTCTATGTGTTATTCAATCGTACCATTTGTGCCAAATTAAAAAAAAATCTTCAGAATCTTCTTTCCCTTTCAGTTTTAATGTGAGCATATTCATTTCAGTGCTTTCCATTATTTTTTGCTGTCCTAGTTCTTGCCTGAGCTGAGTAACCTTTTCTATAGTGAGATGGCAGAGAATTGTTCTTGCATCTTTTTCAACAAGTCACAAAGACCTGATCATCATATATCCATATGTCACACCACATTTTCCTAAAAATTCGCTATATAAATGGATAGCAAATGTAAACAAGTTGGAACTGTCCTACAATGTCAGGACAGCGCTACACAAAATATTTCTCAATCTTGAGAAAGTACAGGTGGTCTTTGATAACAATTCATTTTAGTGACCATTCAAAGTTACAATGGCACTGAAAAAAGGGGACTTACGACCATTTTTCATACTCACAATGGTTGCAGCATCCTCATGATTGTGTGATCAAAATTCCACCTTTTGGCCACTGACTCATATTTATGATGCAGTTTCCTGGGGTCCCGGGATCCCCTTTTGTGATCTGACAAGCAAACTCAATGGGGAAGCCAGATTCACTTAACAACCATGTTACTAACTTAATAACTGTAGTGATTCACTTAACAACTGTGGCAAGAAAGATGTTTTCGTTGTGAAAGATCACCTAGGGTTAACCCAGTTTAAAAATAGACAAAGGTATGTCAAGTTTATTTTGTTTTTGTTTTTAAAGTCTTACACTTTTTTTGTTACTTAAAGGCTCATTGAATTACAGGCTTTTATTTTAAATTATTGATGTACAGAAAAAAAATCAACTTTTTTTTTTTACTCCTTATAAAAGTGGCATTTATTTTCTTTAAATTGTATGACTAATTTAATATGAAAAGCTAATAAAAAGTATGAGATTCTATATATATCCTAGAAAGAATACAAATTTTCCTTTAATTTCCTCTTTTAAATTAAACAGATTCTGTAAGGAAATATATGAAGGTTTTCTTTTCTTTAAAGAGATACTTTTGGATATTTCAGCCTTCTAGTTATCATTTCAAAGGGACATCATGAACTGTCAATTCAGATTGGTTTCATTATTCTCTAGGTAAAGTTTTCAACATAAAATGAAGAGTCACAATTCAAACTTTTAAAGAATTCACATATTTACATCAATTTTTAAAAGGTTTTATGACTAATGAACTCAGATTTTTTTGGCACAGCATAACATCCATTTGTACAGTTTTTAATTAAGGATGCAGTCTATGCAATTAAAATTAAGGGTAGAGACTTTATCAGTTCTCCTAAGAGAACCCCAGTCGAAAAAATTATGTTAATGTTGTATGTCCTAAAAGCATTATCTGAAAGTTAGAAACATATTAAGAGAAATTATTCTTGCCACACAAAAAGGATTTATTTAAGGTTAATAACTAGGAGTTTTTAATTTTGGAATGCTAAGATCTCATTTATCACTCTTTTGCATTGTTGTGTAAGTTATATATATAACTTATACAACAATGCAAAAGAGTGATAAATATATATATATATAATTTAAAAAGGAAAGGAAACCAGTTCTTCAGCCATGTCCACAGTCTTTACAAATGGTAAATTGCATATGTAGACAAGGGAATGCTTAGTGTGGATATTTAGAATTTTGGTACCATTATTTGGAAAATTACCAGTTTTATGATGAACTGATTAATATTGCATTTGAAATAATGAGAATGATACATATGTAAAACTACAAGTAAATGCCAAATGGGCATTTGGTTGCTGACATAAATGTAATAGGTACATATAAATAATAAATTCATGCAAGATGTAACCTCGCCTCCAGATCGGTTACGGGTTATTTAAATCTATGCAGTTTGCTTGGTATGATATAGATGTGGTTTACCATTGCCTCCGTCTTTTTTTTTTTTTGTCTAATTGGCCCTTCCAACCTGTAATCCTGGATTTTAAATATCAACTAAGCAAAACTATTTACCTTTATGGGTAAGCCACAGTTGGTTAAAAGCTACTATCTAAACTTTTATTTATTAAAAACACGGTATTCTGATCACCCCCAAAGAGTACAGTAACACTAAGAATGAAATATACTATCTCATATGAATTGTCCCATTGTTTCTAGAAGGTATGGTTTAGTTAAAAATGATGCTACAGTCAAATCTTATTGTAATTACATCTATACTTTCATATATAATTTTCAGATTCCTATTCAGATATGTTTCCCAGTCTTTACCAAGGAAGAGTATGCAGGTAAGATTAATATACATCTTAAATGAAAAAGAAAGAAAGTAATTGCTGAAAGATGGTTTAAGCTAGGCTTGCTTCAGGTTGGATCCAGGAGCTTTCACTTTTCTTTTATATTAGAAAATGTAATAAAAGTGTTTTGAAAGGTAACAGGGGACCAGAGGTTTAGCAGTACCTGGCAAGTCATTTTCAGTAAATGAAAGGGTGAACATGATATTGCCTAGGACAAGTATGAAACTTCCTGATGGAGGAAGTCAGAAATAGAAAGAGGCTGAACATAGAAGCAGAAGATGAAAGGGAGGGCTGAAAAATAAGTATCAAAAGTTTGCAAGGCACAGTGCAAGAAATGGGTGTTGTTTCAGCACAGGGAATAATATCTTGCTCTAATAGGTTTAAATAAAATATTGATACAACATAGGATAATTGAAATGTAAAAGGAAGGACATCACTGCAATTATTACAGTAATTGTACTTTTAAAAGTAATTGAGAACTTGAGGATGTTTAAAAAATAGCAATAGCATTTAGGCTTATATACCACTCCATAATACTTTACAGCACTCTCATTTGTGGTTTACAAATGTCCACATATTGCCCCCCAACAATCTGGGTTCTTATTTTACCAACCTGAGAAGAATGGAAGGTTGAGTCAACCTTGAGCTGGTCAGGATCAAACTCCTGGCTGTGGGCAGAGTTAGCTGACAATGCAGTATTCTAATGCACTGTGCCACCATTACTCATATCATTTAGAACTCCTTGGCTATCAAAAGTTTATATGTTCAGACTTATTTATAGGATTAAATACTATAGTAATATTTATGAAACAAATTATTTCAATAATCAAAATAGTCGGAATTGGAATTTGGGAATCCTAAAATCATTCAACATTCTTTGAACATCCAAATACAACATTAAGAGCACATTTTGGATTAAAATCAAATTATGTTGTCCCTAAGTCAAATAAAATTTACAAAAAGTTAACAAGTTAACAAAGAAGACTTAAGAGCAATAGCATTTTATGTTCTTGACACATGGTGGTGTTTTAAGTAATGTTTGTAATACTAGAGGTAATATATAGTCATGGGGATTAGTTGTATTTATAGCTATATTCTACCAAGAATTTGGACTACTAATTTGATAAAGTGTTTTGTGTTTGTGGTCAAAACCATTTTTAAATAATCTATGCATAATATAAAAAATACTTCATCTTATCTGTTGTAAATTTCCTATTTTTCACCTTCACTGGATAACCTCAAGTCATATTATTTTGAAAGAGGGAGAAAAACATTTAAAATTCTTTTGATATATTTCTTGGACTATTTCTTTTTTCTTTTCTAGCTCTATTTTACTTGGCATTTTGACTTTGACCTAAATTAAATTAAACTAAATTGAACCAAACCAAACTAAGTATTGAAATGCCTTTTAATTTCCTTTATTTCATATATAATTCAATATATCTCAATAACCCAATTTTTCTTTCCAACAATATAAAAAAACAAAAATGTGACCTTTCTCAAAAGGGGATTCATCATATTGCCTTCTGAAGGCAACATAATCGGACAGTTCCTGAGGTCCGACAAGTCTCAGAGGCACATGCAATCTACTTGCAATCTACATCTTCTCTTGATTACATACTACTTAGTGCTTATGTCAGGGTTCCAAGCAGAGGTGGTATTCAGCAGGTTCTGACCAGTTCTGGAGAACCGGTAGCGAAAATTTTGAGTAGTTCAGAAAACTGGCAAATACCACCTCTGACTCTGACTGGGGACCATCTAATCTCTGCCTCCCAAGTCCCAGCTAATTGACTGGGTCATCTTTTGTTGCCCTGCACAGGAGAACAGAGCTGGAAAGCAGTTTAGTGAGTTGGGTGAGAATGGAGATTTTACAGTATCCTTCTCCTGCCACTTCCACCAAGCCATGCCACGCCCACCAAGCCATGCTCACAGAACCAGTATTAAATTTTTTTGAACCCCACCACTGGTTCTAAGTAATAAATCCATAGCAAATAAAACTCCAAGGCAAGTATATTCCTCAAAGAATACTTTTATTGGAAATATATTGGCATATATCTGGTAAAAACTGACTCTGAAAACTCCCGCGGTTTTCACCTAATTAAAAGTAAAGTAAAAGATTTTCTACTTTCTCAAAACCATCTGTCACATGGTCCAATCACTCTGTGGGCTGGCAATTGGTAGCATCACTTTGCCTTTTCCCAACCAGGTGTGAGAATGTCCTTGGTTCCCAAGAGAAAGTATTTTGTTTTGACTACAAAACTCCCTCTACCTGAAGTTGCCCCTCCCTATCGTTCAGCTCCAGTGTGCAACACTGAAGCAGAGAAAGTGGTTTCAGTCAGGCCAGGTTCAGGGTTGACAGCTTGACTCTGTTCTACCTACCTACAACTACTACCTGACCTTATGTCAACAGTGGCATAGCTATTGGCTTCAGTTCAAAAGCAGTCATTCCAAAAGCAGGTGCGGAGTGGAGCTGATTATTGTCTGACTTCCATTTAGAAGGTCGCCATCTGTGAGAGAAACTTTTCTGGATCTCTGTAGTGTGTTCTGCAGACTGGTGTGGGAAGAAATGAAAGCATTATTTATTGGAGAAGCAGTGAGAAAAAAACCACTGGCATTTCCATGAGAAAAATTCATTAATATTATCAGTTTTTCTGGCATCAACATTTCTCTTTGCTTTATTACTTTTGGGTCTATAGAATATCTAACTCAAGATCCTAGCACTGATTCCTCGAGGACTTAAAAACCTCTATTTTAAGAACTATTTATTCATTTCCATTTGTTTTATATGTTTTAACATTATAGATATTTCATCTCTTAGGTTATTAGGTTTGATGAGAAACTTCCTCATACTTAAACAACTGTTGAACATCTATATTTACAGTCTATTTTTTTAAGTATATTGGAAATAAACCTTCAGTATTCCCACCAATTTAATCCGAATTATAAATAAAATATTGATTTTATAGCTATTGAAATGTTCCACACTTACCAGTTTCTGGAAATGTCTGTAATGGAATCTACATAAGAGATTCTCCTGCAGTTAGATACCAAATTATTCAAATGCCAGTGGCAGATGAGGGAAAGAGATGGATGGATGGATAGATGGATGGATGGATTCTAGGTATTTTAAATTCTAAGGCCCTATATACTGTTACTTTTCCTCAGAAAAAGATTGAAATATGAAAAATATTAAGTTTCCATGTTGATGTTGTATAGATAATATTGGAGCATACTGGTGCGGCTTTAAAATAGCCATCTTTTAATGCAGCAGACTCCATAGCAAAAAAATCCCCTTGTAATCAGATGTTTACCTTGTAGAAAGAAAAGGTGTTAGTTTTAGCCTTCACTGAAGTTTGATCTGAACTTTCACACTATCAAAGTACAATCTGTCTTTTAGAAGTATTGGCCCCAGGGATTTATTTATTTATGCATTCCTAGGAAATAAGTTGATTCATCTCTGCCAGTACAGAGAGGAATCTTTTTTTTTCCTGAAATGATCCAAGGACAAGTAGTCCACAAGCAATATGTGCCATTTTTAAAAGCCAGATCGAGTTCTGCTATGCCTATCAAGAGTAGCATGCCAAAAAAAAGCTGTTGGGTTCATGACTGTCTTTGGGATTTAGGGGGCTTTAAGGGATCAACTCATTGCCTTAAATGCTGTGTCTGCAAGTCTTAAGGCAGCCATTTGGCTCCTCTTACAATAAACTCTTCCAAATATATATTTAAAAATGAAAGGAACATTTCTTGTTTTCATGCTTGGGATAGTTATGAGTTGTATAAGACAGATATATTGACCGTATCAGAATTGAGTTAGACTTCTTTATCTCCCTAAGAGTCTAGGGGTATAAAACTCATGGCCCCTAGGCCAGAGGTGTCATGTGCTGGCTATGCTCACCCCCATTTTAGTGAAGGGGAAAAATGTTGTGATACATCAAAAGTTGTGATGATGTGAGTTTGTCACCCCTGGTCTAGCCAAACCTCTATTTTTTTTAATGAATAGGCCTTTTTAAGGAGTAGGCCTTTAATGATGAGTCCAGTTGTATGTACTTGACAAAAATTCGAAAGGTAGGAAGGCTGAAAACATATTAATTCAGATTACAACTGAGAAGAGAAAATTGAAGTGTCTTCTCACCAACAGCTGCAGGAAGCTACAGGTCTTCTACAAACTTGCTTCCTCTCTTGTTTCATCACGAAGAACTTAGGCTTCTACTGGATCTATTTCTAATGGATAGTCAACACATTTTCTAAGAAAAAATATATTAAAAATATACTACATAACACAACTATTTACAGCTGTAGAAAAAATAATACTTAGCATTAGATAAGCATCTCATATATGTGGATTGAGATGGTTTTTTTCAGATATTTCAGATTTTCGTACTTTATATAGTTTTAAAGATAAGGAGTGAATTTGCAAATTACCCCACTAAATAATTATTTCATTTTAATTAATTAATTAATAGAAATTATAAATAAACAAAATACTATTTTAGAAAGAAAATTAAAATGAATTAATGGGATAAGAATAAATTGGCAAATAATGGCCATCAAACTTTTTGAAAAATGTACTTTTGTTTTGTTTTGGTTAAACTAACTTTTATCAAAAAAAAAAAAAAAAACCAAATATCTCTTTATAATCAGGTTGAACTATGTTAAAGATTTGACTATAATGTTTCCCAAATGCAAGAAAGGTGGGATCAGTACCTATATTGTTTACCCTGGAAAAGTATATACTAATACACATTTTGAAGATGTTACATTCTTTTTTTTTCCATGTGCTTTAAATGTCAACAAAAGATTAGAGAAAAATCATTGAAAATGTGCAAGCTATCACAAATGCAGATTTCCCTATGGATTCTCTAATACTTTACAGACAAATGTTAAAGATTTATTGCATATGAACTTCAAACATGGTTTTACTACAGTTCTCATTTGGATCAAATTGACACATTTTACATTCATTTTAGCTTAATGAGATTCTTTCACTACACATTATATTCCAAGTGACCTGGTGCATTAGAACTGTGGCATAGAACAGACCTGATGATATATCGTTGATCTATTTAGGTGTTTATTAATTTTGTAGCCTTTTGCTTGCCCCTTCATTCAAAGAGTACACATATATGCATAAAATAATTAAAACAATAAAGGGGGGGGGATAGAAAAACCCCTCAAGAAAAATATATTTAATAGAATTACATTATGTTATTAAAAGCTTAAAAGAAAATATTATATTTTAAGTGAAAAACTTGTGAATGTAAGGTGTGAGTTAATTTATAGATACCTCTTTTTTGTTTCTAATATAGATACAGATGGTTGAGAGAGAGAGGAAAAGAGAGAGAGAAAGAATGAGCTCAGAGACATATACAGTACATAGCTCATATATAGCACCCTGTGTTAGAGTCAAATTCTACAGTTAGTAAATTGTAACTGACTTTCATTTGCTGTCGTTGCAGATTTGTTATTTGTGTGCTTGTGACTGTATAGAGGATAGTGAGAGATTAGATTCCCAGTTTCATTAACCAACCTCTAAAATGTTTTTCCCTCTTGTTAAATTCATGCATTCTTATATTCAATTTTTAGGATATTTTAAATGCTAACACAGAATATTTCCAGCAGAGTACACAGGGTTGAAATACAAATATTAGATTTTGTATTAATTTGACAATTCTGTTTTGTACCAGAGGGGGCAGCTGTGTACTGGATATCCATAAATCTAGTCACATTGATAAACAAACCTCCAAATGTATTAGGATCTTGTGTTTTGCTGCTAGTTTTGCTACGCATATTAGCTTGGGCCCTGAAATTAGACTGAAAGCACAATAGAACCTCATGAAAGATATTGGAATCATGAACCTTAAGATTGTCAGACTGAAGAGGAGACAGACAATAGTAATCTGTTATTCTGTTATTCTAAAATAGGGCTGTGAATAGCTGAAAGGTATAAACTGTTATTCAGATTTGAAACAGAAGGTGAATAGGTTAAAGACTATGTGGTAAAATGGGCCACAAATTTTGATTATAGTATAAATATGAAAAAAAAGATGGGAAACTGGTGTTAATTTACACTGTGTCGTAATTTAAAAGAAAATATATATAAAATAGAGTATTATTGGTTATATGCCCTGGTAAAGCTGTGGAAAATGTGTAAAAGAATATCAAATCAGGGTTAGAATTGTAAAAAGAAAGTGGGGATTTTTTAAAAACCATGCATTATGGGCCTGGGAAAAACCAAAAACATTTTCGGGGCAAATCCATACAATGGTGCAAAAGAAATTTTGAATTAACATTATAATGAAACCATAATTGTTTCTATTGGGCATTATGTACATTGGAGAAGAAAAAATATGGAAAATTAGTATTGTATATGGTAACTGAATTGTAATTAAAAGGGCACAAAGATGGAAGAATAATGATAGAAGTAGAAGACTGGGTTGTAAAATTGATGGAGCTTCTGAAATGGCAAAGCTAACCAGTTTAGCCAGGCAAAATAATAATGATCTTAAAATCATTTTGCTGACTTTGGTTGAAAGAAGAGGAGACCACATTTATAATTTATGGATTAGTGGAGTAAAAAGGGTTAAGAGGAAAGGACAAGCGAATTAAAAAAAATAAGAAGAAAAAAGGCAGGAAAGATTAAGATGGCAACTACTCAACAGAAAATAGGATGGAAGTCATGATTTTATTTCTTTTCTTTTTTATATTTCTGTTATAGTTTTATTGTATTTAAAAATTCTAATTAAAAGTAGAACTGTGAATTGAAGTTGCAGGGATCCATCAATTCTTTTTCTTCACCAGGGCTTGAATAGGCTCATAAGGACAGCTCTTTTTGCAGCCCCGTTATTGTGGCAAAATAGCAAGTGGCAACAGGGCAATACAACACTGGGACAAAGGACTGGTGGGTAGCAATTTAATGCCCCACTTCAGAAAACCTACACAAGTTTGCATTAGTTCTCATGTACCTACCCGTAAATACATCTGTTGAAATGATTTCTAAAAATAATTTTTAAAAATGGGTAATAATTTAAGGTGTTTATATTATAACCATCAACAAAGTTTTTTTTAGTACACTAAGTAATCCTGTCATAGAAGGAGTCAGCAAATGACCTTGAAAGAAAGTGAATGGAAGGTATAAAATGTTAATTAAAATTATTAGTGCTGTTTGAGGTGCTTATCTTGTTTACTGCTAAGGTGCTGCTCCCTTCTGTATAATTAATGGTAATTTTACTTACTTTCAAGTCTGTAATTTTAAATATCACAAAGTTTTATCTTCTTAGAGAAGTAATTCATTATTGGTTTATATGTAGCTGCTTGATGTTTTAATCAATATAGGCAACTACCACAAATGTCTGTTATATGTCAAGAGGTTTTTTTTTAATTTACCTTTTATAGAACAGTATTAGGCATGGGATATGATGCTGAAATCTTATTTCATAATGAAATTTAAACAGAAGTTTGGGGGTTATGAATTAAGGATACATTTTGCTTGATCTGTGTGTCTTTACATTTCCATTTATGGCATTTACTGGAGCATAATGCTATCTGGAAAACAAACCATACTGAAGGTAAATCCATTTAAATACAAAGAGTTAATCCTAAAAGAGACAATACAGATTTTAAAATTAAACTGCTTAGGAAATGAATATGTCTTGCATGCTTTCAATTTGTTTCAAATCCTAAATTGAAGAGTTCTCAGCTGTTGTCTAATATTTGCATAAAATATTTAATCTCAGACTGTAAATTTAAAAAAAAAAACATTAAAGACCTGTTTGGAAAATGTTGTTGTCAGAACAATGTAATCTTTTCTCTCCAGACCTCTTTTAATTTGATGTCCTTACTAAAGTCTCATAACCTTCTTAAAGTATTGACCTATGCTGCATTGACTCGTAAAATACTTGTGTAGAGTTGGTTTATATTTTATTTGTAGCATGATGCAAATTACTTTCCAAGGTTTTCTATTATGGTTTTTTTGAATTATTTGTATTAAGAAAAAAGGCTGCTTTTTTTCCTGAAACAGAATGTAGCAAAGCTTAGCTCACAAATTATTTGTGGCCATTGTTTACCAATTGCCCTTCCGGTGGCCTTATGTGAAATATAAGATAACTCCTTTCACACTAGTGTGTAGGCAGACATTGATAAGAAGAAGAGTAGGAACATGATGTTGGTCATATCTCAGCATTTAACTCTCATTGCTTTATCTCTTTCCATCCATGTCTGTTTCCTCACTCTACCCCATGACAAGAGCAGATATAATCACTCAGCCTTGTGTTGATGAATTATATGAAAAAGACTATGAAGAGTATTAATGTTCCAAGCAGTATCCATGTTTATAAAGGGTGCTTATAATTTGAGAACAAAATGGACATATCTTAAGCACCAAGAAACAGTAACCAAACCAAAGGCCATCCTTTTATATGGTAGCAACAGCACTAGCAACAACACTTTTCTATTACACTGCTCCATTACAGCTTTAATACCTATTTGTATACTACACATAGGTAGATATTCTGCAATATATCACTATAAAGGTGGCGATCAGCTCCTTGTTGCACTCTGAAGCATACTGGGACACAATATAGTTCATGCAGAAGTAGCATAATATGGATGTTACAGTGGTGTGCCCAATTTTGCAAAGGCTTCCACTCTCTGGACTGTTCTAATGGTTTTCAAGGATGTCGTTTTCAAGTCATGTAGAGGGTAGTGCAATCATCCAGTGATCCAGTAATATGGTTTAGAGTGGGTAGATCCTCTGCCAATGAATCCTTGAATGCGTTTCCCTAAAGGGTATTCCAATATACTGGATTTGGATGATGAAGAAAGACAGGAGTAAAATTCTGATAGCTAGCTGTGGAATTCTGCCAACATTCATTTAAAGTGTGAGGATTAGTCTAAACCAATGTTGAACATTAGGACTATGTTTCATTAAAGTTAATGTGACTCTTAAAACTGACTCTTTCTTCCCTCTTCCCAGGCTCCTGAGAAATTTGAAAAAAGAGATTGAGTTGCTTTAATGAACATCAGAGGGGTTCTTTGCTTATATGAGGTATGAAGTAATTTTTGAAGATTACCAACCCTACTCATTGCAGAAAAGAGGATTGGGGGGGAAAGTATATTTGGAATTCTATCTGGTTGTTCAAAAGAAGATGAAATGCCAAAATGAAGTTTTAACTATAGTAATTTAAGATCTGAAAAATGTGACATCTTAGCAGTAACAATTGTTTTGTGCAATATGCCCCATTTTTTGATATATGGAAGTCTCACTCACCAATCAGAAATTTAGTATGGTTTTAATAGCAATTTTCAACAGTATGCAGAAATACACTAAATCTTAGTACAGTTTACAATCAAACATGTTTTTTTAAAAAAAATCTAAATAAAATACAATTTTTCTTTATAGCTTCTTAAAATCCCTGAATTCTAAAACAATGTTTATCAATCATAAATCTTGATAATGGTTCTCCAATTACAATTGTTTATAAATTGATGGTGCCATTTAACATAAAATTACACATGTAAATTGGCAAAGAGTCTTATGGTTTCTTAAAGATTAACTTTTTTTTTACTATTTAAACTTTCATGGAACACAGCACAACACAAACAAAATGTATTGAATGGAGTAACAATAAAATGGTCAATCCTTAAGGTTCACACAATTCATTGTCTAGGTTTTCACTGAAAAATCTACCATTTTGGAAAATACAAAGACAAGATATCCATTATTAGATTCATAGCTCTCATTGAAGTCTCCTTTACAATCATTGCAAAGAACCTGAACCTAAATGGGACTGTAAAATGGGATTAACTTTTTTATACAGTTTTCCTAATAAAGTTCTTTTTTTTTCTCTGAAATCAAAGAGCAAAAACTGTTTATAGATTTTAATTATGAAGGCAATGTCATCTTAAACAAGATTGTCGGATGAAAATATTAAGCTACTCATTCACCCCTGAGTTAGTTCCTTTGAATGACATCCCTTCTCTGGAAACTGCTATTTTTTTTTTTAAGATAGAGGTCCTAATGTGGTTAAAAGTGTGATGGATATAAAGAAGTGATATTTTCCCAGGCTTACAGTGTTTTTAAAGAAGTTTGCATACTGAAGACAAATATTTGGAGGGAGTGGAGGAGAGTAATAAGGGCATTTTCTCACAAGACAATTGGAAATGAAATGTGATTATGGTTCCAAGATGTTGAAAATAATTTCAAGTGATCATAACTTCTGGTTTCTTCTGTATTCGGTGTCAACCTGCGAAGCTTTCCTGACCTGCTCCTGAGTTGCCCTATGCATAGGGATGGGAATCGCACCTCACAGCTGTACCAAGGAATTTGCACCTTAATCAAAACAAGACACAGCCTAGCCGGCTGAAGCCAAGACCATCTCCAGGAAACCCACAATGGCTAGAGGGAGTGATTTCTAGAACCCGCAAAATTGCTTCATTGGGGAATGTGACTGGTGACACACTCTGGGGGAGAGGAAACAGGATTAGAGGCAAAGAACAAATTGGGTGAAGCCAGGGTTGGCTTCACCTAGGTACTGCCAACATGGTGCTCCTAATAAACAACTGGATTATTCTTGCTAAATGGCTTGAGACTGTTAATTTTATTAGGGCATTGGTCAGAAACCTGACACTCGGTTTATTAAGATTTTAAGGGAAATACAAGTTACAACAATGGGATAAAAGTGGCATTCTCCCCATTCTGTGACTCTGTAGTGACATGGCTGAATTCATTGCAATGAACAACTAATATATATTCATGTTTTTCAGTTAAATTTTTAAACAAAACATATTTATTTATAAGTGATACATAGAAAAATACTAGGAATATTTGCATTTTTTTTTTTACAAAGAAGCTCCTAGCCCTTAAAATATATATTGAATAAATCTACATTCATAAGTATATTGAGAAAAACGATGTTCAAAAAGTATTAAGGAGTTTTTTTTTTTAAAAAAAATACCAATTAGGAAATGTTTTAAACAAAAAATGCAGATTTTCCAATAGGTTGTTTTATAAACACCCATATAAATATAAAATGAAAAACTCTTAAATACTAATGTATGACTTATATACATATATCAGTTCTACTATGCATGCATAGAGTGAATGCAGAAAACTAGTTTCAAGTCTATGACATCAGTTTTAAAGAAATAAAATTCTGATGTCCAGGAGTTGTTATTGTTTTTCCCTTCCAACTGGGATACTACTATGGGTGGGTATTAAATATGTGCCATATTTCCTATCTAGTTTAGACTACATTTGAAGTCTTATGCCCTGTTCTGGATACTACTCTTTAAAAAAGAGATAACAATGGTGGAATAGATTTAGACTTACTTGGATCATAAGTCCTCTGGCATAACATTTTATGGAAAGCAATCAAAGAATTGAATCCCTATCTAATGATGGCAGAGTTAATGGAGGTCTACAAATATCTAAAAGACTGTCACATACAAGAAGGCTGGCCCTGTCCTCTGATGAAACTAAGAGCAGAGCAAGGTTGATGGGTTAAGATTGAAAGAAAAAAAACATTCAGTTGAAAATTACAATGATTTTCCTGATGGTAAATGTGGCTAAGCAGCCACTTGTAAGTTATCTTTGACTAGATGACCTATTAGGTCCCTTCCAAATGATACAGTTGGTGATTAACAGATAAATCTGCAGACTGTGAACTGAATTTAAGTAGTCACAGTTGGGGATTTTTGAACACTAGTCCTCCATATCTACCAAATGTTACAATATTAAACTTTCGCTGACTAAATCTATTGTTTTAACTGGCATACCCTCACATAGGAACTATTATGTAGCCAGAGAATTAATTACAATAGCCCAGGAATAACAAAAAGGGCCATTCAACATGCTGAACGTTTACTCAATTCAGCTGAATTTATCTGCTTTGTGCTGACTAGATGGGGGGAACAGGGACAATGCTTCATCACTACAAGTTTTTAAGAAGAGACTGGTCAGCCATTTGTCTGAAATGTTATAGAGTTTCCTGCTTGAGCTGGAGGCTGTACTGGTTCTATTCTATTCTATTCTATTCTATTCTATTCTATTCTATTCTATTCTATTCTATTCTATTCTATTCTACCTCTCAATGTAATGCAGTGATTTTCAACCTTGCCAACTTTTAAGATGTATAGACTTCAACTCCCAGAATTCCTCATGGCTAGCTAGGAAATTCTGGGAGTTGAAGTCTGTACATATTAAAATGAGCAAGGTTAAGGAACACTGGTTTAGTGGATGTGAAGAAGGAGGGGAAGTGAAGAAGGTAGCATTTGCTCCCAAACTGGTAAAAAGAATATATCCAACTCGGATAAGAGCTTTTAAAATGCAGACATTTTCTACTATGATTTTTTAGGAGGGTACACAACAAAGCTGTGGCAAATAATGCTATTTGTCAATAAAATGAAAATTAGTGCAGTGGTGTGCTCACCTGCACCTATCCCTTTAAAGGCAACGATTGCATTTGAAACCTGCAATTCTCAACAAAAAGAGAAGTTCAGAGCTGATTGCTGGATATTTGGACCTCCCAGAGCAAACATTAACTGGCTGAGAGGCACTCTGGAATGTAATGAAGGAAACAATACCGGGAAAAGAGCCAAAAAAGCAGAAACACTGGCGCCTGGAACCTGGGGATTTGCCTCCTCGTAATAGGAGCTGAATGAGGCCCAGCACTTCTGTTAGGCTGGAAATGACATACTGTGATCCTTGACTTAGCCAAAGGGATTTTAAATGGAGGAAAGAGCTGGCAAGACAAAATCTCCTGCACTTTTCACAGTGTTTTTCTAAATCAAGCAAAGGAAATAAGGGAGAAAAAGGCTGAAGTCTATTACATTTGATCCAGTTAAGTCAAGAGTAGAAGCTTTTTAACTGCTATTATTTTTTCCCCTCGACTTTCTCATCATGTCACACCACCCAGAAAGCATAGACATAAAGCGGAAACTTGAAACTGCTTTCAGTGGAGAGAAGAAAGGGGCACCCCAACATTACTTTATTGACAGGAGGTCTGAAAAAACTGACAGCTGCAGAAATTGTACAGTTGAAGCTAAATTCCCAGGAGGAGAAACAATATACTGATGGCATTAATTCCTTTTGGAATTGTTAAAATAAGAAAAGGTTACAAGGAACTGGGTTGTTGTGTTATTTCTCTTTCTCTCTCTCTCTCTCTTGTATCAAAGGCAAAACTTCCTCCTTCCCTGGTGTCCTTGGACTGTCATCTCCAACCTTTTGAAACTGTATCTGATTATCCATGTGGCAATTAATCATAATTAAGCAGGCTCGAGATTTGGAAAGGTACAAAGAAGGTAGCTTTAGATCTGGCTTTTGTCCTAAGCACCCCCTTCTCTCTTTTTGGCTGCTGAGCCTCTGGTTCGGAGCAATAAGTAAAGAAAAAAAATATTTTTTTAAAAAAAAACCTAGGGTTTTTTTTACCTTTCTCTTCTAACTTGATTTTTTTAAAAAATATACTTCTTGCTAACGAAGTTCCACTGAACTTGGAAAGAGGAAGCTAGGTAACAAATTACTTTTCCAGTGCCAAACGATTTGGATCCATTCTCACAACCCAGATTTTTTCCAATTTATTACAGGAAAACGTTCAATCATTCCATGCTGGCATCTCTCTGGAGATATGTGGAATACCATTCTGCCCGCTCCACCCACATCCAGCTTTTTAAAGGCTCAGTAAGGCCAATGTCATCTTATTAAAATGTTTTATATATTTATAATTAAAAATATGAAGCTGGCATTAGAATCACCCCAACAGATGTAATCTGACACATGTCCAGGGTCAGCTTAGAAAACAATGGGTTCTTTAAACTCTTGGATTCTGCTCAGGTTTCTTTCTTATGCACATGGGTGCAATTTGTTCCCTTTACGATTAGCTTTAAGTAAACGGATGTGCTATGTATTTAGGAAAACTGCCATTTCAGGATTGTTCCACATTTCCCTCGCACACGCATTCCAGTGTGTTCTGTTTCACCACCATCCATTATTGCTCTATTATAGTGCAGAAACATGGGGGTCCCAATTTACCCCCCAAAAAACAACAGCCACTCTCTTGACAGAGACACTAAATGATTTATTACTGATCTCTACCTCAGAGTTAATGGGCAGGCTGAATGCATGAGCCAAGTCAAGAATGAAAACCTTAAAGCTTAAAGGGCAACGTGCTGGCATGGGAAAAGGATTTAAATGTCTGTGTAATTGATTTAAACATCAAGCTTGTCTGGTAGACAGGTAACATGAAAGCACTGGGCTTTACCACCCATATTCACTGAAGTCTATTGGTGGACTTGGGTGCTAGTCAGACTCTGTAGTAAGAATGGGAAAATGTCATGCTTGGAATTAAAAAATGTATCCCATCCCCCACAAAAAGCCTTATCACCTATAAAGGCAGGGCAGCGTCTTCTTTTCCTCCTCCTCTTCCTCCCTTCTCTTTCTTCATCTGCTCAAAATCCTTCATATATCTAGCAGTAAAATTATATGAATATAAAAGTATTCATTCATATAGTTAGCAATAAAATACTGTTTTATCTTTGACATATCAATGAAGCATGACACACTGCATAATTGGTTCAAAATCTCTGGCTGTTTCTTTGTCCCTCATTCATTTCGCCAAGACTCAAAATCTTGCTCTGGTTTAGTACAGGTGTTAAATCTACAGTGACATTTCTATAGTTGTAGCAGCACAAATAGCTGTGGGTGCATCTTGGAATATTTATAACAGATAACAGATAATCAGAGTTGGAAGGGACCTTGTAGGTCATCTAGCCCTGCCCAAGCAGGAGACCCTACACCATTTCTGACAAATGGCAGTCCAATCTCTTCTTGAAAGTCTCAAGAGATAGCGGTCCCACAACTTCTGAGGGCAAGGTGTTCCATTGGTTGATTGTTCTCACTGTCAGAAAGTTTCTTCTTATTTCTAGATTGACTCTCTCCTTGTTCAGTTTCCATCCATTATTCCTTGTCTGGCCTACAGGCAGGGGTAGGATTCAAATTTTTTAACAACTGGTTCTGTGGGCGTGGTTTAGGTGGTGGGCGTTGCCAACTCAATATCACTCACTTGAGGCACGCATTTCCTCGCCTGGCCTTTCATGACTGTGGGGATGGTGCAATAGTCATAAGTGTGAAAAATGGTCATAAGTCACTTTTTTCAGTGCCATTGTAACTTTGAATGGTCACTCCACATAAGCAAAGTACCAGCAAAGGAGGGGAAAAAACTCCAGAGAAGTTCCTGAGACAGGAAGTCTAGTCCTGCCAAGAATGTAATAAGGGTTAATGGAGAGGCAGTTTCTGTAAGCAACACCAGAATGTTTCCTTCCTGCCTTCCTTACAGGATTAGGCCAGTAATTTCTTCTAACAACCAGTTATCCAAACTGCTTAGAATGTTAACAACCAGTTCTACCTAATAGGTGCGAACTGGTAGAATCCCACCCCTGCCTATGGGTGCTTTAGAAAATGGCTTGACGCCTTCCTCTCTGTGGCAACCCCTCAAATATTGGAAGACTGCTATCATGTCTACCCTGGTCCTCCTCTTCACTAGACTAGCCAAGCCCAGTTCCTGTAACCGTTCTTCATATGTTTTAGTCTCCAATTCCCTAATCATCCTGGTTGCTCTTCTCTGTACTTTTTCTAGAGTCTCAACATCTTTTTTATAGTGTGGTGACCAAAACTGGATGCAGTACCCTAGATGTGATCTTACTAAGGCTTCAGCAGCTGCACTGGACTTCCGGGTGCAGTGGACTTCCTGGTGTAGTTCCAGGTGCTTATTAAACCCTTTGTGTTGCAGAGAGTAAATAAAAACTTTCTGATTATTTCTGCCTGTTCTTTCAGATATGATAGATGACAACCTGTTTACAATGTAACTAATGTTTTTTATGTCAGTTTTATAGAAATTTAGCTAAATAAAGCTGAGATGAGAAAGTATATAACATATTATTAATGATTCTGAGTCAGAAGTAGCAATTCTACAATAGCACCATGGTACAATTGTATACAGTAGTACAATACAATACAATAGTACAGTCAGTGACTAGCACTGATGATGTTACCTAGTTTGGTATTGAGCTACAAATATTCTGCTTTTATTGGTACAATAGTGTTTCTTATTTATAAATTATATTTATTTAATATGTATGCATGTATTAAATTCATATGTCTCCCCGCTTACAAATTTCACCAGTGACTGCTTTTACCTCTTCAAACTTATTCAAGGTAAATAGAAAAAAAAGAGACCCATTAACAGGAATAAGTGCAGTTGAATAACCTGAAATGTAATTTCGAGACATGCGTAAGATTTTCATTATAAAAAATAAGATGAAATGTAATCTCAAATAACTGTTCAAAGAATAGTTTCTGCTGGATTAGAAACAATCCAGTTTTGCTTTAAAAGTTACTCTCTAAAATCAACGCTATGTTTTGAAACATGAAAATAGCAAATGAAAGGCAAAATTCAAGGAATAATTATTTTTCTTTAAAAACAGTTACAGATGATGTACACTGCATGTATTTCTGTGCATGTTTCCAGATCTATAGAAATAGCAAAGAATTGGAGAAATGTACATTATGGCAGTATATTAAAGCCAGAAAGTTATCTTAAATGTAATCACAGTAACTGCTCCCAATTTTTTAAAGGGATCTACTCCAAACATGACTAAGTCAGGATCTAATTCACTTGCCTTATCTTAATGCTAAAGGACTGTTACACTTCAGACTATACTTGTATAGCCATATGATGCTGCTAAAACTGATGTGGCTTTCTGGAAGTGTATATTTTTCTCTGCTTTTTAAAAGAAGATACAGTAGCATTGTGCCTTTTCAGATCAAACATTTATTTTAAAAAAGCTTCTTCGTTTTGTTAAGTTGTCTAGAACAATAAGAAAGCAGTCTTTAAAAATAAGTCGAATAATTTGAACATTCTATAGGCATTTATAGTTACAGTCCTTTCCATAATATAGTCAAATTAGAATTTGTTTAATATTAATATCAATCAAACACCAAAGTAATATTATATTTAAGCCTCTACGAAGACATCAACTTTAAAGACTTGTTATATGGTAATAAGTATGTCTACTCAGAATTTGAGTTTAACTCAGTGATATCATACAATTTAGTAAACCAGAGAAAATTAACGAGCAATGAGTATCATTTTCCAGGCATTAGGAAACATAACTTCTGTGTTGTGGTCCCAGTGTTATTCAACAGTATTTCCCAAGATCCAAATGGCTACTACCCTGATAATGTTTTGGAAATGTAGCTGATCTTAGACATGGGGTATTATTCCCTGTTGTTTGGTTCTCTCTCTCTCTCTCTCTCTCTCTCTCTCTCTCTCTCTCTCTCTCTCTTTCTCTCTCTCCCCCTCCCTCTCCCTCTCCCTCCCTCTCTTGCTCTCTCTCTCTCTCTCCCTCCCTCTCTCCTCCTCCTCCTCCTTCTTCTTCTTTTCCTCTTTCCCCCTCTCTCTCCTCCCCCCCTCTCTGTGTAGTGTTTCTTTTTATCACTATCTGCATACAAACTCTTTACTTATAATTGTCCCCTTATGACTTTTCCTTTCCTTTTCTTAAGTTTGGAGGACGCATGCACCAGGTTAGTCCGGATGGCTTATACTTTAAAAAGTAAAGAATAAAACAAGGAGGAAAACAACAACAACATTGTCATTACCAGAGAAAAGAAATGCAAACATGCACACACCAGGATATCAACCACAAAATAAAATTGAGTGTATAAAGGAACAATGATCAGAATTAGAGTTTGTGCTGTTCATGCAGATGGTACCAAATTGAGTTTCTAGTATCTCCAGGTAAGGCTGAAAAAGCTTATTGTGTGCAAATCTTATGAATTTCTGACAGTACAGATAATGCTGGGCTAGAAAGATCAGCGTATTCTTAATATGGCTTAAGTTTAAAGGAATATAGTGGCTTATTCGGAGTACAAATGCTTGAGATTACTACAGCAATGTCCTAGCCAAAAAGAAAATGAAGGAAGCGAAGCAATTCTTCTTTTATACTTTGCTTGTTTTACATTTATGGCTTTAGGTCCTGAAAGGACTGGTTGCCCAGTCCTGATTATCCTGTAAGAAACCATCACCAAATTGTTTTCTGTTTAATTGGACAAGAAAAAAGCAGACTTGGTTCTGTCTTTATAGCATAGTTGGTGTTACCAACCGCCCCCCCAAAAAACTGCTGAATCAAGATATTCAGAAGTTTGACTTTTATATGAAGGTGTACATTATCTTGTAATCCTCGTTCTATACATGGTGACATCTCCTTTCTTATACAATGTCACTCAGTTCTGCAACTAAACTGTTTTCAGAACTTGAAGAGACTGGCCGAATATAGTAAAGCAACATAGGTGTCTTTTGGATTATTTAAACAATTAGAAACACAGTGCTTGGCCTGATTCTGGATTCCTATTTGTCTTCTTTAGTTCTCCTGTCACATCCTTGTCACTACTAGTGGAACTGGAGATTTGAAGTGCCTGCATCCACATTAGTTTAGGATTGCTTCCAAGTCATTTGGAATTCAAGCTGGGAAAATGATCCAAGAAGACAGTCACAATAATGTAGAGCTATGAGGACTTGGGAAAACCTGCTTGGCAGATCCTCTCATTTTAGCTTGTTTTTAAAATATAATTTGTTTAGAAAGCCATTTTCTATAGTCAATAAGATATATCTACTCACAACAAACATTAATGGACTTTTTTTTAAAAAAATAGTTGAGCTAAAAGAGAATTCCTAAAAATAAGGAGAAAAAATACAAAAGCTTTGGTACAAAAACATAAAACAGTAAAGTTTTCAGATAATGATTTCTCCTCATCACAATTCCCTAGGTATCTGGTATATAGAGTGTTCTACAGATGAATCAGAAGCTGCGTGAATACCTCACATACCTGCTCTATGGATGTTTCAACATGTCCATTTCCTCCCGCTCTCCCTCCCTCTCTCTCTCTCTCCCCCCCATCACAACAGTCCTCAACTTTTCCAGCTTTATAGGGATCAGCAGAAGTGGCGGCAGTGGCAGTGGCAGTGGCAGCAGGGGGAAGAGGAGATGATTTCACTCATGTACTGTTTGCACAAATGCAGCTGTGCACACTTGTGTGCTCCCCTGCTGCTTGTATGGCCTGCTTTTCAACGGGCCACAGCCCATAACAAGCCTGGACTGGGGTTGGGCAGCCTGATCTATTATCTATCTATCACCTATCATTATCTATTTTCTATCTATTATAAATCAATCATTATCTATTTACCTATCTATTTATCTATCTTCTATTATCTGTATATTTATCTGCCTGTCTAATATATAGTAGTAATGTAGGTGTAGAGAAATGAATAATCCATATAATTCAATAATCTAAAGGTTCCAGTCATAATAATTGTCCTCATCTATGTTCCTGTGACAAGGATTAATGTGCTACACTTCTCATGTTTGAGAATATTGGTAATTTAGTTTTAAATACTATCACTTGATAAATGGCCAAAGAAACTAATATTATCGGTTACGTGTCTTTCTTCTATAAAGATGAATTTATAGATGACTGTGGTGGTGAATTTCTTTTAGATAGCTATATGTCCCTGCAAATCTGTAAAACAGAATAAACTGAAATCCAAAATATTCATTAAATAATATTTTTCATAAAAATAATATTTTTATGAACAGTATTAGTATTAGAACAGACTAGTACAAAAACTATTTTTCAAACTACTTATTTATGCTCATGATTCAGTACTTCATTGTTATCAGATTTGAAATTCTTTTCTAAATAGTTCTACATGACAGGGTATCCAAGGAGGCATATCTCCACAATGGGACAAGCCTGCCCCACTCAAGCCAGGAAAAGAAGCCTGCTACAGATCCAATCTGCTAAGGAATTGAAGCAGACAGGGTTAAGAAAAAGAGCCTTTTCCACTGTAGCGACCCTCCTGTCTTTTGGGTGCTCACTGCTGGAGGTGGTAGATGGGATGCAAAGACCTCATTCCTGTCCCATTTGGTGTTTAGTTCTCTTAGTTTGGTTTTAGTATAGTTCTTAATAATAGCAATAGCACTTAGATTTATATAAGGCTTCATAGTCCTTTACAGCCTTCTCTAAGAAGCTCAAGAGTCAACATATTGCCCCCAGCAATCGGGATCCTCATTTTACTGACTTTGGAATGATGGCTGAGTCAACCTTGAGCCGGTCAGGATCAAACTGCTGGCAGTCAGTGGAATTAGCCTGCAATGCTGCAATCTAACCATTGCATCACCACAGCATGAAAATTTAGTGCTGTTTTAATCCTCTGACTAGTTTTTACTTCTTTTAGAACCTGTAAGTCATCCAGAGTCACCTTTTAAACAAAAGGTGAGATGGGTAGCTTAAAAATTAAATAAATAAATATTATTCCTTGCAAATCTTAATTTATCCATATAAATGTCTCAATTTCCATGGTATTTTAACTATTAATGCCTTTCTTAAAACATCACAAAATATCATAAATGATACAAAAGGTATTCAAAGGTAGAGTTGTAACAAAAAAAAAAGACATATAAAACCAAATCTGGATGTGGTGTGCGTATATATTCTCTGCATGTTTGCCCAAATAAAGTGGGAATTTAAATAAACCAATGTGGACATTCTATACTATGTATGCTTCTGTGCCAACTCATATAATCTCTGCTTGAACCCACTGCAAGTAAAAACATATGTGCAAAATTATCTGAGGTTCTGAATTAAAGTGAACAACAGATAAAGTATTGAAGGAATGGAAATACAATCCAGAACCAGATTAAATTTATGTGGGAAATCCTCTGCTTTTCATTAAGCAACTAGAAATGACAATAGCTTTTGTCCTTTCCCTTTTTTTCTAGTTAGGATGATCCATTGTTCCTATTTAGAAACTTGTCAGATTAAGTTATGGTATGGTTGAAGATGTAATAGTATATTTAAAATTACACATTTGATTTTTTCAAAATGTTCAGCTTTTGTTTAGTGTTTTTATAATTAAAAAGTAATTTCAAATAAAAACACAATCTTTTGGATATAACATAAGAAACTTAATAAAACACATAATGTATCAACCAGCTGCAGTATGTCTATGGAGATTCTTAGTCATCCACGTCATGGCTGTCCCAAAGGAGGTTTTTCAAGAAGGCTTTCTTTGTTTTTCCTTGGATTTTAATCCAAGAAGAACTAAAGAAGCTTCTTGGATGAGAAATGAAACATCTTCAAGGAAAAACAAAGAAAGTTTAGTTGCCTCTTTAAAAAGCACCTTTGAGACAGTTACAGAATATTAAAAGAGACTAAAATATGTAGAATAGAATAGAATAGAATAGAATAGAATAGAATAGAATAGAATAGAATAGAATAGAATAGAATAGAATAGAATTCTTTATAGGCCATGTGTGATTGGACAGACAAGGAATTTGTCTTGGTGCAAATGTTCTAAGTGTACATAAAAAAAAGACACATACATCAAGACTTAAGAATCATAAGGTACAACACTTAATAATAGTCATAGAGTACAATAAGAAATCAAATCATACTAGGAAACAGTCAATATATAGTGCTGTATCTGCCAATACCAAAAAAGAGAAGTATATTTATAAGGATTCTCCTTGGAAACATGCTTGAAGACACGCAGATTAAAAGAATTTTTTTGGCTAAAACACCTATAGTAGCACCATAACCAGTGGTGGGGTTCAATTTTTTTTACTACTGTTTCTGTGGGCGTGGCTTGGTGGGCATGGAAGGGGAAGGATACTAGTCAGAGGTGGTATTTTCTGGTTCTCTGAACTACTCAAAATTTCCACTATCGGTTCTCCAGAACTGGTGAGAGCCTGCTGAATACCACCTCTGACCATAACCTATCCAACAGTTCATTATTTTCCCATATCAAGCTAGAAGGTTAGGATTAGAGTTAGGGTAGGGTTAACCCTAATAGTCATTTCATGACTATTTATTTTTTTTCTCTAAGAATTCTATTTGAATGTGCTTGAGCTGTTGCATTCAAAGAAATAGGGGCAAAGTGAGAAATATGTCTTTCCTGAATTGCAAGAGAAAAAAATAGTCATGAAATCATAGCATTGCTAAAAAAAAAATGATTTTTGTCCTGTTTGGTGGACCATGAAACAACATTGATATATGAAAGAAATAGTCCTCTTTTCACATTCTTTTCTTACTTATTTGTCTGTTGATTATCAAATTTCTGATTTTTTTATTAGGGCATTTATTAGTCTAGTTAAAAAATTACAACCTTGGGCACAGCCTTTTACATTTTCTAGGCTACATGAATCCCAAGTTTCGTTGGGGTTTTTTTCCAGCGTTTTCATAACCCTAAAAAGAGTCAGATTTTTTTTAGTACCAATAGTACCTATTTTGGTATGGATTATTTGTAGGATCAATTTAGCTACTTTTTTTAGGATCATAGCTCAGAGTATGTTGTCCACTCAAGTTAATCAGAAAGGCTTTTTTTCCAAGATGCATCCACATCTTCTAACGTATGCAATGGAATCTATTGGGATTCAGCAAATTATTTGCAATTCTAACTGCTAATGCAACCCAATTCATACGCCTATATATTCTCATAATGTTTGTCTATTTCTGCAATCTCTACAGAGTTTGTAAGCAGATAGCGGTAGTTCCAGATGTAGCTTTAGCATGACTTTGAAAATTATAAACATATTTCAGTGAAGGAGACTGTGTTACATGAATATACATGTGCCAATTGTAGTTTTCAGTAGAATGCCCTAAAATAAACTGGCAAATGATTGTTTTGAGTGTTTTATATATTAAAAAAACCACATGAAGTAATCTTATTTTCATTATAAAACAATAATATATGGAACCACCAAAACATGATGAAGGAACAGTTTGTGTCCCAGAGTTGTGGGCTCCATTGCTAGAGGTTTTCATGAAAAAAACTGGACAACCATTTAGCCAGGATAGAATAAGGACTCCTGCCTTGGGTAGGGAGAAGATTTCCAAGGTCTTCCAGCCCTATGATTCTTTGATACAGATAGCAGGATTCAACTACTTCCGAATATAGCATTTGCTCATCCATTGTTATGTGTCCTGTCTTCTAGGATGATTGAGAAGAAGTCTTAGGTTTAGGTTTACTTTGAGCTTTACCAGCTTTAGATGCATGTTTTAAAGAGCAAAGCAAAAAAATAAATAACTGGTCAGACCATTGAACAACTCTTCTGGAAAGAGCAGCATTTCCTCAAAGTAACTAGTTCACAGTGAAGAGTCATCCCTACTGTTGCACATCCAGACTATCACTGTGGGCAGGCATTCTTTTCCTTCATTAGAACACCATTTTCATTAGAATACCCTTTTCTGGGAAGCAAAGGATCAGATCTTTAATATTAAGAAATGAAATATTCAACTAGTTATTGTGCAGAATCGCTTTTGCCAATTGCATGATGCAACTGGTAAAAAAAAGGCAAAAAAGGGGGGCGGTTCTATTTTGGAGCAAATAAACAAATAAATAAAGTTATTGTCCCACAGTTTAGCTGCCTTGTTCAGTTCTTCTTGGATCACTATGTCCAGTCTGGAGCACTAGTCTAAAAAGAACAATGGGAAAGTAGGAAGAGAACTACCAAGTTTAAAAAATGGACAGGAAATAAAATTTTATGAGGAATGGTTAAATGAATTGGGTATTTTCATCTGAAAGAAGAGTAGTGTGAGGGTGATATGACTGAAATCTTCAGATGTCTGAAGGGATGCTGTATAGAGAGAAAGTAGGTTTGTTCCATGTCACCCTGGAGGGTAAGACAAGAAGCAGTGGATTGAAGCTAAAAGAAAGTAAATTCTGGTAGATATTAGGAGAAATTCCCTGATGGTAAGACCTGTCAATTAATGGAACAGTCTGCCTCATAAAATAATATGATACTTTTCAATAGAGATCAGTATGACTCCCTTCAAACAGAGCTTTAGCAAGGGGTTAGACTACATGATTCCTGGGGTCCTTTCCATCCTTGTGATTCTAGCTGTTCAGAAATTTCAGCTAGAGCAGAATGTAATTTCTAGATCATATATCTGTCTGTTGATCATCTTGGTAGTGTTACACTTACTGCCAATTAATTTTTAAAGGCTAATACAATATGATGTTTTTAATGTAAAAATACCGAATACTTGATATCTGAAAAACTGACTATTTTTTATAAGCTTACCCTTAGCCTATGTTTTTCAATAGTATAAAAGGCTTGTTCTATTCCCTTATTAGGAGAACCTTAATTGATGGTATCCAAAGCAGAGCCAATTTTCAGCACCCTAGGTGTGAAGCTTTCTCCAGCCCCCCACCCAACCCCCTTCCCCTCCATCAGAGATTAAGTCACAACCAGCTGCAGTGAATTTGGGGAAAGGGAAGAGAAGTGGTATTTATCTGAAATTTGGAAGACCCTAATTGGATTATTTTATTATTGTACTGGTTGGTCTTATACAATATTCAGGTTTGTGTTGATTGTATACATAGCTAGATATTACAATGCATAATACATTCAAACAACTTAAAATCCTTTTTGTAATAAAGGAATAAATAGTAACCTACATCAATTCAGCCCTGGCCTTGATTCTGCAAAGTATTATCCTGGCCCAAACATATCACTACAATCATTTCACATCAGTGTCCTAAAATGTTTAAACACCTATAATATTATCAGAAACCATCTGCACTGCTGTTAAAATTAAAGCAATGGGTTTAAACAAGTAAAATAATTCAGTGGCCAACTGTTGGTTCACTTAAAGCATATTTGGGCAGAAGACTAGAAATACTTTAAAGAGCCCACTTGTTTAACATTTCTCATTACTATATGAATTTTTAAAAATGGACCAAGAATTCTTTCTGTAGTGAATGTCTCAGATTAAAAATTTAAATTAACTCTGAGTTATGAGTTATCTTATGTCCTAGGATACCAAACCACATAGTAGGGCTGTATTACTATTATCCTTCTCATATTTCCTATTACCTATTCCTTTAGCATCTTATGACTATCACTTTGTTGTTTGTATCTTACGATTTATTTAGTATCTTATGACTATCATTGAATGTTTTATCTTATGATTTATGATGATTGTATTATGATTATGATCATGATTTATCACTTGTTGCTTGTATGTAGACCATGAGCTTATGCACCAGATACAAATTCCTTGTGTGTCCAATCAATTGGCCAATAAATTATTCTATTCCATTCTATTCTGTTCTGTTCTTCTTTCACATTTTTTTTAACATTTACCTAATGGAAATGTGCATCTGCACAACAATAAGAGACTGAGAAGTTCAACAGGTGAACTATTTTAGTTCAAACAAAAATCCAAGTGCATGTTTAGCTACGTTCCAGCGTCTTATGGACCATCATGGCCAAGGTCTCCTTCGCTCCAGCTGCTGCCTCCATATTTTAGTGTGTGTTCATATCACTTGTTGCTAAATTCTGTCCCTCTGCTTCAAGGGTTTGAGCAAGTGGCAAAAGTGTTGCTTGGATATAACGGGAGCCTGGAGAAAGTTGTTGAATGTTCGTCATGGACTCTTTGCATGTTACAATGCAAAGCACTACCAATTTTATTTTCAAAATGCTCCACAAATTTGCAGCCTGATTGCAGGGAAATTATTACAGGCCTTCCATTAATATTGGCAGTGATAGGCATAGCTTTAATTCCACATTTAACAATATGCTCCTGGTGCTGCAGAGAAAGGGGTATTTGGCAGTGGGATCAGAATATTCTGAAGGCTAGAAAAATCCTCCATTTCCAAATGACCCAGGCATAGTGATATATAAAGGGCCTTTTGTTTTTACCTAATTACTAGCATCATTTCCAATCAGTCAGTGTCCTTTCAGATTAGTGTGATATCCAGAGTTAACAGGTGACAAGACCAATGTTTAGCCAGCCTTCTCATGTATTCAGTGAGTACCCGCCAACTATTTACAAACCCCACTTCACAGGAAAAAGCCTATAGCTGCAGCTATATAGGTAGGTGTAATTTACCTGCCCTGTAATAATGCCAGTAATGATTAGGGGTTGTTTGCATCTCTTTGCTGCTATACAATAGTGATTTAGATTTTTGAGGAACAGGTATGATGAGATAAAGTTGTCAAGAAAAATGGGAAGATGTAAAAGTGGGAATATACTAGCATTTGAGACACGACAACTTCTTTTTCCAGCTTTTTAAAAAGCACATTGATGATGGGATATTTCTGACTTTCTGTGTTGTATGAGAAGCTGCTTCATTCAGGGCAAGTTATTATAAAACTCCATTTTATTTTATGTTATGGTTGTGGTTTGGTCAGCTGAAAAGAATTTTGAAAACTACTTCAAGGAAAGGAACTGTAGAATTTGGAAAGCTCTAAAGCAGTGGTTAAACTGTATACAATGAAGCTTCAATTGAACCATCCAGTTGAAATGGATGCTAACACTTAGTATTATAAGCAATCCAAAATCGAATATTGACAGTGATGAGAGAGCATTTTCAGTAGTAGCCAAGCTGTCAATCAGCTATGCAAACCTAAGCATATTATATTATGGAGATCAGAGATTTAAAAGAAATGTATCAAGGGCCAATTAATGACCATTCTTATGAGGCTTGTTCTGAAGAAACCAATGATAGTTTATTTGTTTATGTAATTTATTTGTATCCCATCTTTATTATTTTTATAAATAACTCGAAGCCTAATACTCTTTATTCCTTCTATTTTCCCCACAACAATATCCTGGTTATATGGGGCTGTTCTAAATAACTCGAAGCCTAATACTCTTTATTCCTTCTATTTTCCCCACAACAATATCCTGGTTATATGGGGCTGTTCTAAGAGAGAATGAGTGGCCCAAAGTCACCCAGCCACCCATGCTTAAGGTCAGACTAGAACTGATGGTGTCCTGGTTTCTATGGCCTCAGGCCATAACTACTTCACAAGTTGGCTCAAATTGCCTTTGCCATGCAAAATCCAGGCTGCCAACCAGTTATGCCAACTCTCCTATTGCCCAGGAAAAGAAATTATCATAAATAGTAAAACAGTCCATCCAATAAAATAAAAGAAACTCAAAAGCTATTCTTCATTGGCATGCTAAGTAACCTGCACCCCGCCCCCCAAACAAAGCAAAATCAAATGAAAAAATAAGTGATTAATGTTAAAAACCATTTTAGAAATTTTATATTTTTAAGTTGGGAAAAAGTCAAGACATCATCTTGAATAGAGAAATGAATTTATTCTTGTTTTCATTATTATTTTTGTTTTATTAGTAGCTAACTCTCATATCATGAGCAGCCCAGTCCATTTTAAAGATTTTCAACTATGTATATGCAAAGACCTTATCAACACCTGAAATACAATGTGACACAATCCCCCTACCAATTTCTCATTTTTCTCAAATGAGTTTGTCCTTGCATCTTGGCCCAGCCAAACATGGTTTGAAACAAATTTGATTCACTCACTTCAAATGTAAAAACAAACTATAGTTTGATTTTTAAAAAGGAATTGGGAAGCAGGGAAAGAAGAGGGCATAAAGAACTGAACTTTGCCGCATAGTTGTCTGAGAACCACAAAAAAGTCAGTTTCTCTATCCACATGTCCCTTTTCCCCATTCATCTCTGAGTTCATTGTAAGATACAAAACTATCTTTTTCTCCCAGAACTGGTATGTTCTGTTTCTGCAAATTGAATGTGACCTCTTCCTCTTATTTTGCTCCAATCCATTCCCAATTAGTGGCTTACCACTGGTGATGAATAGGTCTAACAAGGTCAAGAGTGTAAATCAATGCTGAAGGATAGTTCTCTCAGTGCATAGCAACCAGGCCTTCAAGCTGCCACCCTAAAATAAAACAGTTTCAGACCTGAGTTGGAATTCATCAGGAACTAAGACTCTGTAGTTGCCCTTTTTTTCCTGATTGCATTTTAGGAGTGGTAGTTCTTTGCAAAAGTCAGCTAACCCTGAATAGATAATTATTTAAACAAATGACATTATTGTCTATTCATCTTCAGCATTGACCAGTCATCAGTCACAACTGCTGTGATTGAAGCTGGTACTCATTTGATTGGATTCTGGAAACATTTCTGATCTGTTGACCTCTGATTGGGTTATCTCTACCACTAACTTTTTCATTGTTTGGCCATTTGTCTTCAGCAACTTTGTTAAAGAAAAAAAAATTTTCAAACACCTTCACCAAAAAATAGTAGGCTTTGAAAAAAGAAACATTTGCTTGATTGGCAATTTTAACTCCATTGCAGACTACCAAAAAGACCATAGTAATATGGGAAAAAACAAGAAGGGGAAAAGGGAACTTTCTGCGGCATGTAAGGAAATGTTGAAAGAGTTAAATTTAAAAGATTTATGGAGGGAACGGAATCTTGAAGGAAAACAATTTACATACTACTCTAATCCACATAGGACTTGGACTAGAATAGATATGGCTTGGATGGATTTGGATTTGGCTAATGAAATAAAAGAAATTAAAATCCTACCGAATGAATGGGCTGACCATAACCCAATACAGCTAATTTGGAGAGATAGGAGAGGAATAAAAAAAAGATGGACACTAAACACCCAAATTGTAAATGAAGAAGAGTATATTAATAAGCTGAAAGAGGAGCTAAACTATTTCCTAAAAGATAATAATAATGAAACAACTTCAAAACAGAATATTTGGGATACTATGAAAGCAATTATAAGAGGCACAACAATTTCCTATAATGCTATGAGAAACAAGTGAATTTATGCCCGACAAAACGTACTACAACAACAAATCAAAGACTTAGAAATACAATTACAAAAAACCCCTAAGATTCAAGGACTACAAAACCAGTTAATATTAGCCAAACATAAGCTGAATTTAATTGAACAAGATAAAATAGAAGTTAGCTTGAGAAGGTCCAAACAAAATTATTTTGAACACACCAATAAACCAGATAGATGGTTATCTTATAAACTTAAAAAAGAAAAAGAAAAGAGACTGGTACACCAACTAATAGACGAGAAAGGCATACCACAACATGAGATTGAGAAGAAAAAAGATATTATATTAAACTATTTTCAAAGATTATATAAAAAAGAAGAAATCAATGAAGACAAAATAAGAACTTACCTGGAGAATACGAATGATAAAACAATAGGGGAAGGAGACAAAGAATTATTAAATAAGGATATTACATGGTCTGAGTTAAAATCCGCAATGGAGAATCAAAGTAATAATAAATCCCCTGGTCCAGATGGGATTCCAGTAGAATTGTACAAAGCCACAATAGATTTAGTAGGGCCACTGATGCTGGAAGTGTTTAACGAAGTACTTTTGGCAGCCAAAATGCCAGGCTCATGGAGGGGGGCGTTGATTTCGTTAATTCCGAAGGAGGATGTAGATGCCAGATATATCAACAATTATAGACCAATCTCACTTTTAAACGCTGATTATAAATTATTTACCTCAATTATAGTGAACAGAGTAAAACAAGTTTTAAATTTATACATTCATGAAGACCAAAATGGTTTCCTTCCATCCCGCCAAATCAAAAATAATTTAAGAACCGTTATTGACGTCTTAGAATATTATGAAGCTCATCCAGAGAAACAAGTTGCACTCATGTTTTTAGATGCGGAGAAAGCATTTGATAACTTACATTGGCACTTTTTAATACAAAAAATCTATAACATGAGTCTGGGCACTAAATTCGAGAACATTATCACAACAATTTACAATACCCAACAAGCCAATATATTAATTAATGGTGAACAAACAGGCCCACTAAGCATTGAAAAGGGCGTTAGACAGGGTTGCCCTCTCTCACCCCTCTTATTTATACTTGCTTTAGAATCACTGTTAATGCGGATAAGACAAAACTCTGAAATCCAAGGAGTTAGGGTTAAAGCAGAGGAATATAAACTACAGGCGTTTGCAGACGATATGGTTTTTTTCCTAGAGGAACCCATGGAAAAAGGACATAACCTAATAAAAGAACTAGAACAATTTGGTTCAGTAGCAGGATTAAAGATTAATAGAAATAAGACAAAATTACTGACTAAAAATCTAACAGAGAATCAGAGGAAAGAATTAGAAAAAACCATGGGGATACAGGCAACAAAAAAGGTCAAATATTTAGGCATATGGTTAACACCACATAGTAAATCGCTCAAAGAGAATAATTATGATAAACTGTTACAGCAAATTAAGAAAGATCTAGAATCTTGGAATAAGCTGCAGCTTTCTCTACTGGGCAGGATTGCCACGATCAAAACGAACATCTTACCAAAACTCCTTTATTTATTCCAGACAATCCCAATAAAATTACCCAAAAATTTTTTTGAAGATATAAATAAGGTAACTCTTAAATTTATTTGGCAAAGGAAAAAAGCTAGAATCAATATTAAGGCTTTACAAGATGCAAAATGTAGAGGTGGACTAGCGCTCCCAAACTGGGAATTATATTATTGGGCAGCCAACTTATTATGGTTAAAAGACTGGGTCAATTTACTGAATAAAAGAACTTTAGTCTTGGAAGGGCACGACCTTCAGAGAGGATGGCACGCATTTCTATGGGATGTGGGGAAAACTAAACAGTCGTATTTTCATAGACACCTTATTAGAGATTCATTATTAACTAATTGGAAAAAAATATGCAAAAAACATTATTCAAAAATTCTGATTTGGCTTTCAACAATGGAGGCAATGGTTCATCCCAACAATTTGGATATAACAAAAATGACTAAATATAAAGATTTATTAGACCCTTTAGGAAAATTAAGAACTCGACAGGACTTACAGGAACAGGGATTTAAAATTGACCAGTGGTTATATATACAAATCCATAGCAGATACAAACAAGATATCAAAGAGTTTGGAATTTATAGCAAATTACAATATTTAGATAAAATCTTATTAGGATCAAATAAAAAGAATATCTCCAAATTTTATAAATATTTATTGGAGGTAGAATTAGAGCAAGAGATAGTGAAAGGGAACATGATAACGTGGAGTAGGAATATTGGAAGAAGCATTACATTAACAGAATGGGAAAAGATCTGGAATAGAAACATCAAGATTATGAAATCCGCGGCGTACAAAGAAAATATGTATAAAATGTTATATAGATGGCACTTACCCCCTTCGAGGTTAGTGAAAATGAACCCAAACACTAGTCCAAAATGCTGGAAATGTAAAAGCACAGAAGGAACCTACTTTCATATGTGGTGGTCTTGCAAAGAAGCCCAGAAATACTGGCAAAAAATCAGAAAATGGTTGGAGGAGATAACCAAAGAACAAATCAAATACAAACCAGAGTTCTTCCTACTAGGGATCTCTGATAAACACTTACCTAAAAAGATGAAATATGTAACAATTCATATTCTAACTGCGGCCAGATTAGCATTTGCCCAGTGCTGGAAATCATCCTATATACCTACAGAACAAATGGTCATCCAGAAAATATGTGACTGTGCAGAAATGGACAAATTAACTACAGCACTTAAAAATAAAGAGTCTTCAACATTTTATGATAATTGGAATTCGTGGTATAATTGGTTATTTCAGAGATAAACTGTTTAATGAACAATGGGTAATTTAAGCATAGATATTGATAAGATGTGTGTATTTAAAGTAAGGTAGGAGAATTGGATCTTGCAGACTGTCAAAAAGGATATCTGTCTGTTTTTAAATGTAATTTCTTCCCTTCCATTTCTTTGTTTCTTTCTTTCTTTTATATCTCTTTTTCTCTTCTTTTTTCGGTTCGCAAGACCGAGCGTTTTTTTTCTTTTTTTCTTTTTTCCTTTTCTCCCCCTGTTGTATATGTAATGTTGATATGTTTTTAATTGTAAACTCAATAAAATTTATTCAAAAAAAAAAAAAAACCAGTTTCCATTCATGGGACTCTTCCTGTGTTTAACAAGTTTGCTTTGGTGTCTGTAGTGGCTACTTTAGTCTATGTAGTGGCTGCATAATGTACAACTAAGTCATCTAAAGATATTGCACCCAGATTACTTCTGGATAGCAATCATGATTAAAACCCTATTCTGGGAAGCCACAGTTGATAGTAAGCTAATTAGCTTCGATCAAGTAATTGCATGCTACCACTAAAAGAGGCTTCACCTCATTTCCAGCCTCTGGATATAGGCCAAAGTAGCGGTCTGTGGGCTGGATGCACGGGCCACTCCCACCCCACCTCCGTGAATGGGAAAAATGTCATGAAACTTCACATGACGGCAACGTCATGCCGCTAGTTTGATACCTGTGATATAGAGGATCAAAGAAATTATTTTCCACTGGAGCTTCTTCCCAACATCTCCCACAATGTGGAGAAAGATGAAACAGGGATTCTGTCCCTAGAGGACTCAGTCCTGAATAGAATCCCTACTTACTTACTTATTTACTTACTTAATTATATTTAATATTTATTAATCATCTATTTCCCTTGGAGATTATTTTTTTTGTAAATTATGGAGGAGGGGGAAAGGGGCCCCTGACAGTTACAAATATTGTTCCCAGTTTAAGGTAAGGGTAGCTTCATTTGTCACTGAATCACTGACAAACTCTGTGATAGTACTGCTGTATCCCACTTGAGATTAAAATCAGTTTGGATAGTTTATAATTCAACATAAGCAAGGCACTTAGTATATAGTTTGACCAAGCAATCAAATTAATCACCAACATGATATAGTTATTTGGCCACTCATTTTATATGAACTTTCAGTTCTTTGTTAAACCAGGTTTAGTGCACAATATAACATGGCCATACAGGCAGGTCATGAGAACAGAGTTGGTGATTTATATATTTGTCTTTAACTTTTTTTCAAAATTCAACCAGTTTTGTAGCCCCATAGATCACTATGGCTATCACTCATGAATCAATCACTAATTTGAGAACTGGAACCAAGTAAGTGGTATAGGGAATCAAGGAATTGGCCACCTGAAATTTATATGACTGATTTAAAAGAAAATAGAATATGACACTATATAATCAGCATAATAAAAAGCCCCTAAAATTGGACCAATGTGGACACTTTCAGCATGTCCAATATCTCTCTCTCTCTCTCTCTCTCTCTCTCTCTCTCCTCTCAGTTTTCAGAAAAATAAACTTATGGGCAAAGTAAGAAATTGTAGTGGTATTAAGAAAATCTTTCTAGTATAAGATCAATCCCAACCAAAATTGGTGGAAAAGAAAATGAGTTCTATAAAATGCAAGAGCATATTTTAAATCTGGGAAAACTCTCTCCTTCAAAAACTATCTAGCTTATGTTTTGCAGTGTTAAATCTTTAGAAGCAATCTTGTCAATTTGCTTCTCTAAAAATGGTTAATACTTTGTTGTAGGACTGTAAGTTGTAACTTAGTCCAGCTTTCCTTGTGAATGATTGCAGAATCAATCCTCTGTATCTCTGGGTAAAAATGGAAACTGCAACTGTACTGTATTGAATCTCAGAGAGTCTGCCTATCAGCACTGATAAACTTAAGTGAGATGGATGAATTCAAGGTAAAACAGCTTCCTATATCCTGTTGCTGTGCCCTACAAAGATTAACAGCAAAGGGGGCATATCATACATTTCAGATAAAGTAAGCATGAAATGATCTGGGTTTTATATGGTGCCGGGAGAAATGAACTTATCTATACCAAATAGAGTTTCATTGCAAAAACCCTTTAGAATTTCCTAAGCCTAGTTCTGGTGTTTGAAGACAGACCACTGTATTTCTAGAGGTTGCAGAAAATAATTGAACGTATATTAAACAGATACGCATGATTTTTTTTTCCCCTGAGAAAAGTAGCTTCGGCCTTTTTTGAGGTTGCACTTGGTTGTACTTTTCCCTGGAGTTGAAATCTTTTCACATTACTACATTTCCTTTACATAAAATCTTTTACTAGTACAAAGGTTTCTGATCGGTTAATCCCACCACTACAGGGTAAGTTTTTTTTAAGTCAATTCAATGGTTAACAAAAAACTTCCAGGTTAGTTCAATGTGGTGGTCATAACATTTTTGCCCCTCGCCCCCAAAATCTGCTCTCACTCTCCTTGCCTTCCATAAGAACTTGAAAACCTGGCTCTGTCCTTTGCCTTGGGCCCCCAATGGGAGTATTATGCTATAGAAGGTTGATGGACCATTAGACAAACCCACCACCCCACATAGCCTGCTCTCTCTCTCTGTCTCCATCTTTAATTTAATTGGATAATTGAAAATATCCATTTCTAAAGGATGTATATTTGGTACCCTTTATAAAAGGGACATTAGAAGAGAATCACCTCTGTGTTTCAAATGCTGCAGGATCAGAATCTTAATCAGATTAATCTTGCAATAGTTACTTCTTACAATGGGGTCTAGGGCAAACACTTATTTAAATGTTTATTTGTTTATCCAATTGATATTATTTCTCTTAAGTCAGCTTAGTAATATTGTAATACAACAATAGGGTAATACAACAATCAGAGCAGACATTGTGACACCTGTTATAAATGCCAAAGGTTATTGAATGTAGTTGTGTGTTACAAATTTCACAAGACTTTGTGTATGTGCTTTAACCCATTTGTGGTAGGTGACTGCTATATTTCTAGAACATAAGACATTGACTTGATGAATAGTGGTATAAATGCTCCAGCAATTTTGCACATAAATGTGTCAGCTCTCTTTTACATAATGGAGAAAATCCCTTTCATGGACTGGATAAAATGAGGTTTATGAATCATAGCAAAACATGCTTCTCATGAAGGAGGAGGGAGAAAAAAGACAAATGTGATTTTCTCCAGAAAGTCTTAAAAAAATCCATATGGCCTCTAGCTAAACCAATTCTTTCTCAGGCTGTTCTGTCATTCTAATTGCTGAAAACAATTTCCATAATTAACTAAATAGTGGTTCTTAAAAGATGAGAAAAGATTATCCTTCAGACAAGATAGTTCAATGGAATTGCCATTTTTCCCTAAGTAGGAAATATTAGCAGCAGCAGCAGCCATAAAAGTTCTAATCTGATCTTAGAATCCTTTTCTATAAACCATATAAGACCCCCTCCCTCCCTCCTTCTTTCTTTTTCTTTCTTTCTTCCTTTCCTTTCCTCCTTCCTCCCTCTCTCCCTCCCTAGTTTCCTACCTCCCACCCTTCTTTTCCCTCCTTCCTTCCTTTATTCCTTCCTTCCATCCTTCCTTTTTTCCTTCCTTCCTTCCTTCCTATATGGTACTGATCAATATTAAACAAGGTAACATTATATTGGTTTTCACAAACTGAATTGACCAGGATCTAATAAAATGTTCTCTTTTTATGAAAAAAGGCATCCTGGTTGAATTCAGTTTCCTCTAGCATGCTTCATTAGAAAGAGCTGGTCCTTCAATCTGAAGACCCCCAGAAACCTGGTGAAAGTAGACAGAATGCAATTCTGGCACTTTAATTGTCAATAAAAGTAACTGATGATCCTAGCCAATAAATTCAATCCACTATTATATTGCTTTATAATGTGTTCATGGAACCTATGAAACTATTATATCAAAGCATAACACTTGTTTATGCAAACAAAAACTTTGTCTCCTTCTATAAAGCACATTTTGGTCAGCAATTTTATCCAGTTTTCCACCAGATATATTTATTATTGCTCTATTGAGCTTTAGCATATAATGCTATTTACATCTTCACTTTTCTCTAAACAAACAAACAAACCTTAAGTTCTGATTAAAATAAAATAGAACAATGCAATGGATTAACAATGACAAATGAGCTGAAAATGTTCTTCAAAAATATTTTAGTAACTTTTTAAATACAATGAGAAATAATTTCGGTTTTTCAGACCACTACTATTGTCTTTTGTATTAATATTTTTAATATCGTGAAAAAGCAGGACATACGCAAAAGCTCTAACTAAGGCTGATTGTAGAAATTGGGCATTTTCATCTGAGAGTAGGTATTTGCAAAGACGGTATGTTTCTCAGACAAATAAGGCTTTAAAGATTAGCAACAGGAATCTAAATCATGCCTCAGAACTAATGAGTTTAAAAAGTTTCACAATCTCATCCCTACAAGGTGTCCCAGAAGGATAACCTATTTGATTGTACTGAAATCCACAGAAATGCAACAAACCTGTAATGCATGATTTATTCTAAGCAATTGTGTAAGAATTATGGCTGAATAAGGAGTTACATTTTGACCCTAGGCCAAAGCCAAGCATCACACATGATGTATTGCTTCTCAAGTTCTTCTCAGTTAAAGTCAGGTTGGTGGTCTCAGACTGGCTGAAGTTCTTTTGATGGGATCTTCTCACAATTGCATATACTGTACCATAGCCGGTAAAGAGAAAAGGATAATAGCTTGCTTGCAAGTTTGGCAAATTTGTTGCCAAAAAGCAAATTCTCTTTCAAGAGGCAGCTGGACTTTCTGTTTTTTCTTTGAAGATGTTTCGCTTCTGATCCAAGAAGCTTCTTCATCTCACAGATGAAGAAGCTTCTTGGATCAGAAGCGAAACATCTTCAAAGAAAAACCAGAAAGTCCAATTGCCTCTTGAAAAAGCACCTTTGGGACAACCATGACCTGAATGACTGTGAATCGACATAGACAAAAGGCAAATTATTTACAAAAATGAAAGCCAGAGTTTCACCTGTCTCTCTTTGTGGGAAAGTATTGCTCATAATAGAAAAAATTTGTATCCCTAGTATTAAGAAGTTGGGGCATAAAATTTACAAAGATGGGAGACATGAAAGTAAGTCTGATCTAGCAATAATATATATATATATTGGGGGGGAGAGGTGTAGTGATACATTTTAAAGTTATTTGGGAAAAATGACTAATTTTGTTCTTTATGTGTCTCTGTTTTTCAACTTGCATGACTTTGAGTGGATTTAAACAGGCATCTTTGTTCTTCAAAGCTGATTGCCATGTGTCAAGCATATATCAGATCAGAGGTCTGGCATCCTGATCCTTTTGGCTTGAGTGGTTCATTTTATTTTCACACTATGAAATATATTTTTGCTTAGAATTGATGAGAGCAAGGAAGAAGACAATCAAAATGTAATTAAGGCAGGTTTTCTTCTATGATCCATCTTTGCACAGCAAGGACTATTGGGCATAAAAATCACAAAATTATTTCAGAAAGCTTTGTTTCTCTTTGTCAAACCATCTCACATGCACAGATTTTGCTACTTCCCCCACTTTGTAAAGTATATTGTCATGGAGAAGACAAGGGAAAAAAACAGAATGCCTTTTTTTAAGCATTTAGATGCATAAATTAAAAGTAGCTTCCAGATTCTCCACTTATGGAAGCTAGATCATTAGTCCAGCATTTAAGCAGCTTTAAGAGAACTACCAGAGGAATAGAAGTATTCTACTGACTGAGAGAAAGACCTGACTTCAAGAAAGCCAGCTAAAGTCATGATTAATCCCTTGAGGGAATTGAAAAAGAAGACAGCTGGATTTGGCACATGAAATCCTGTTTTATTCTTTTTGAAATAAGTGTGCAAATTCTTCAAGGAAGTGTCAAGAACTGAACTATCTTAAATAAATAAATAAAAAACCTCTCTCCAGAGAGTTAGATCCAAAAATGCAAGATTAGCCATGTTAGCCTCATCAGACCTAAAGGAGATCTTGTGCTAAAATGACCATTGTCTCCCAGCCAACCAAAGTTTTAAAATTTTTGCATACTTTGAAAAACAAACCTGAATTCTGAAATGACAATTTAATTGAATCAAGATGAGTTGCTATCTTCCAAATACATAATAACATCTGCCTGTTCCATAGGCAGACAAAAATGCCAATTCCAGTCTAAACATCTGGCTGGCTATTCAGCCACCCATAATAACAATAACAACAATAATAATGTCAATGATATTTATGATACATTTTTAAATGTTCAGTTGATTGAGTTTCATGTTTAAAAGAGATAATAAAAGAGACAATAACAATTAATATTTTAAGATGAGTTCTATCAGAAAAAAAATGCCCTGAAAAATCCAGATCAAAATCTTCCCATTTTTGCTTATTCGATGGAAAACTATGTCCCGCAATCTTTTTAAAATTTTTTTTGACATCTCAGAACATATTCATAATTCTTTACTGCGGCTTTATCTCTTGTAAATGTAAAACAAGTTTTGTGCAACAGAGATATTTATGTACCTTCAAATTTCATAGTAAAAATAGAAAGAACAACAATAAAGCAAAATTGTTGTCATGTCATTTTGATGTGGTAAAAATGTAGTTACAAAAACCATATGTTGTTTCATTTCAATTAAACATTCAATGATGAGCCCTCGGAGGCTGTAAGCCTTTTCTCATGTAAGTAATTCTTACTCATGTGAGTAATGGAAATGAAATTATTCATGACGGCAGTAGTAAAGTATGTCAAAATGACTCATAACCATAAGGCTCTATGTATAACTATTAAAAAAGAAAGCTGCAATTCATTACAAGTCCCACTCAGACCATGTTTCAATGAGAGATGGTACCACATGTGGTTGGATCAATGTTGTATAATCTGTTCATATCCTAAAAGCAACCTATAAAAATTACAGATGGCATTACTTAATAATCTATTGGATTATTTGATAAAATGAATGCTCAATCATCATTATCAGGGAAATTAGCTAAAGAAACACTAGATACAAAAAGGTACACATGATGGCTCTGTCAAAATCTGCATCTATAATTAATTGAATACATGTGTAAAAATTATAGCATCTTGTATTAGATGCATCATCCATCTACTTTATTCTATTGGAAGTTAAAAATATTGTAGGAGTATGCATTCAAGACTAATTATTTGGCTGGAAGTGGTGCTCAGCCTTTAATTTCAGATAATCATAACTATATACAATAATTCTACCACCCCCTCTTTATTAGTAGTACTTAGTTCCATTTCAGATTTAAATAAATTCAGTTAAAGGTCTATTCTGTTCCATTTAATTTCTATATCCACCTGTGAGTTCATTTTACTAAAAACATGACAACTAGACTTTTTTTAAACTTTTCTTTAATATTTGTATAATGTATGGAGGGTCTTTTTTCTCAGATTACTTCAGATTATTATGCCATAAAATGTATAATCTGAATTAACGGTGTTATGGCCAACCCTCCAGGGAGAGGGAAGGGATTAGGGATTCTTCAAAATCCAGACCACATTAAATTTTCTATAGTTACGATGGAGATTATCCCATTACATTTGATCCAGCACTTACAACTGATTAATTGTAATGGGTCAAATGTAATGGGGCTACAATTTCTGCACTGCAGACATTTTCTCATAAATCTAAAGAAAGTGGAATTATTCAGAACTGTTGCCAAAAGAATTGCATAGATGAGTCCAGGTATTCATCTCTAGTCTTTCCCTTATGTAAATGAAATTAAGCAGTTAACTGAGCAGAATAGCAATGCTACAGGCCAATCAAACCGTCTAATATAACACTGTTCATTTTTTTCTGAAGGATTGTTAGTGTATAGTGTAATGAATTAATATGTGCGTACATTTTTATTTTATTTTTTATTTATTTTAATTGTATTATTTTATTTTATATTTCATTTTTTATTTCTTGGCAGCCCATCTTACCTCAGGATAATTCTAGGCAGCTTACTTTAGATATAGCTTAGTTCAGGGATCTTCAAACTTGGCAAATTTGAGACTTGTGGACTTCAACTCCCAGAATTCCCCAGCCAGCATGGCTGGCTGAGGAATTCTGAGAGATGAAGTCCACAAGTCTTAAAGTTGCCAGGTTTGGAGACCTCTAGCTTAGGTCAAAAACAAATAAATAAAGAAACAAACATTGAAAGTAAGGACAAATGTTCTACTAGTAGGACATAAAGACAGCTAATCTAATTATGTGCCTTTTTAGGGGTCTGCTAATGTATCAGCCCATCACAATCAAATCAAAATTTATAATAAACATTTGAACACACTAGAGGATTGACAGAAATTGTGGCCAAAACATAAACCATGAATATATAGCAACATATGCTAGTAATGGAGGGTAGAACCTAAGAAATAATGTTTTCTCCATACCAGAAATGAAAAACAGTCAAATTTTTATCAAGAACAAAATTTATCTATCTTCCTGATTTCAGTTGTATTTTATGCAACATGTTGTCTCTTGTAGCTTTTTTTTTCCTTTGATACTACTGGGGGAATAAGGAAGGAAAGAACTTTGGACTCGAATTCTGGAAGGAAAGAAATTCTTTGTTCCAAATCGGTCATAAGTAAAATCCAGTTTTTGGATGCTTTTTTCATAGGTCTTTTCCTTTGTGAACCATTGGCTGCTGAATAAGACTCATAAAAATGTAAAACAAACAGAAAATGCCAGTGCCAAATTGGGATATCAGTTACACATTTCAGGCAAGTAAGATTTGGATAAAAAGTGTGTATTATAGACAAGGGATATCTGCAGAGAGGTTTAGAAATCTACTATACTCATTTATAAAAAGAAGCAACACAAGATCAGGAATTAAAGGCTGCTCAAGGCACATGGACAATGCAGAATGGACTATAACTTTTTCTAAAAAGTCAGGTATATAACTCATAATAAAAACATGTTCATCAAATGTCCCAAAGATACTTTTTGTTTCTTTTCTATTGGTTGACTTTGACTTCAATACTTGGATTATTTTGTATTGGACAGAATGGCAAATAAAAATAAAATGGAAATAGTTTTATTTGTTTGGATTAATTTAATCTAGTATGGGAATATGGGTGTTATATGAACGTATATGGAGATTCTGTTATATGAACACAAGCATCTCAAATCATCCAAGACTTTCCATTTAGAACAGTGAGAGCAAATATTCCTGGAAGAAATCTTATTCACTTGCAAAGATATGGTTAAATTAGATCAAAACCTTTTGCTGATTATAGATGGAATTGTTGTTTTAGAAATGAATAGTATATATTATTATTATAAAAGAAAAAAAATATTATTATAAAAGAAAAAAGGTGAGGTTTTACGTTATGACATTATTCTACTGCACCAAAAGTTGGAAATCAATTTTTTTCTCCTTTACCCTACACTTTTTTTCTTATATTCTCATTATCTTCATTTTTGTTTGTTTTTCTATATTTTATATTTTGATAAACTAATAAAATATTCAGGAAATAATAGTCGGAAAAAAATGAGTAATTGACTCCCTCTTTTTCTGTACAAAGAAAAAGCTTTACTGAATATGTTATCAAATGATGTTTTGGACAATCTCTTTTGAATAATAGCTTTCTTCTGGTAGATATTATTATGACTTTATATTTATATTCCGTATATCTAGTTGGACTATCTTATGTCTTATTTGTATCTGCTACATGTCTTAATTACTCAAGATTTGTTTTTGCAGCAAAAGTTTCTAGGCAATACTAATTCACTGATTACTTTCTTTGGAATCTACACAGGATAATTGTACTTACTTCTTCTTTTATATTTATTTGATTTATTGTTTATTTGTATCTGACCTTTATTATTTTTACAAATAACTCAAGGTAGCAACATATCCAACCCATTTTTCTCCTCCTGTTTTCCCCTCAACAACAATCCTGTGAGGTGGATTGGGCTGAAAGAGAGTGACTGGCCCAAAGTCACCTAGCTGGCTTTCATGGCTAAAGCAGAACTTGAATTCACGCCCTTCTACTTTCCAGACTGGTCTTTTAAATACTAGACCAAATGCAAAATGTGCAGGGGAGGAAATTGTTTCATTAGTGGTCTACTTATTTTAAGTAATAATATTGATCAGGTGGTATTCTACCAGTTAGGCCCGGGCCTGCCGAACTGGTAGTAGCAATAAGCAGTGGAGACCAAACTGGTTCTCTCTGCTGCTCTGCTGTTGAGCCCACCCACCCGCTTGGGCTCCCATACTCACCTTTATTCTTTGCTTTTGAAGCACAGCTGCTTTGTGTGGCACAGAGGAGAGTGCCATGCAGCAGCAGCTGAACCAACCGGGAGTGTGCAGGCTTGCAGGAGGTGAGTTGGAACGTCTCTGTGCCTGTGCAAAGTGTGTGTTTGGTGCGTGCGCACACACAAAGTGTGTGCATGAGCACAAAGCATGCCCACCCAGCCACGCCTACCAAACCGGTGGTTAAACTTTTTGAATCCCGCCACTGATTCTGATGTCCTAACTGAACCTAAAATATTTTTCAGATAAGCAAAAACTGAATGATCCTATAGCCAGGGGTGGGATTCAAATTTTTTAACAACCGGTTCTGTGGGCATGGCTTAGTTGGTGGGTGTGGCTTGGTGGTCATGTGACTGGGTGGATATGGCTTGGTGGTCATGTTATTGACTGGGCATAGCCAACTCAATATCACTCACATCGAGGCATGCATCTCCTTGCCTGGCCTCTCATGACTGTGGGTAAGCTGCAACACTCATAAGTGTGAAAAACGGTCATAAGTCACTTTTTTCAGTGCCATTGTAACTTTGAATGGTCACTCCACACAAGCAAAGTATCAGCAAAGGAGGGGGGAAGAACTCCAGAGAAGTTCCTGAGGCAGGAAGTCTAGTCCTGCCAAGAATGTAATAAGGGTTAACAGAGAGGCAGTTTCTGTAAGCAACACCAGAATGTTTCCTTCCTGCCTTCCTTACAGGATTAGGCCAGTAATTTCTTCTAACAACTGGTTCTCCAAACTGCTTAGAATGTTAACAACCAGTTCTACCAAATAGGTGCGAATTGGTAGAATCCCCCCACTTCTTTTATTTCCAAAAAAATGAATAGTAGTATTTCATCTAATGTCCTAAGCAAATTTATTAGGAAATAGATTCCATTGAAAAACAAGGTTTTACTGAGTTGAGTATGATTTACTTCCTAATAAATTAGTTTAAAATATGGGTTAGGCCTGAAGAGTTCCTCTGATTTTTAAGCTCATATTGTATTATAGAATTAATATTACTATTATTAAAAGTAATAAAGTTGACAATAAATATTTTGGTTTGAATTAAACAACAGTTTAAACTTTATTCAGAATATGATTGGAAGCTGTAGGAACTAGAAATTTGCTTTAAAAATAACTGCCAAACCATGTATTTTTTATTACATTGCCAAGCAAGCCATAAGCTGACTAAAACCTGAGGCTATGTGGAACATTAATATTTTGCCAAAATGCCATCAACCTTCTTAAGCCTTCAAGTTCTTAACAAAATGAAATTTCACCACCAGATAAGAAAATTTGGATTGGCTAACTCAGTTCCCTGGGAATAAATTTAAAAAAAATGAAGCAATCAGATGCTTCTGAAATCCAACAGAGCCAAAATAGATGTCCAAATAGCACAGTCAAGTTAAGGAACCAAAGCAGATGTCCCAAATCAACGGGACATGATTTTAGATAGCTGAAGGACAGTGAATCTCAAGTAGGCAATGAACATGTAGCAAAGATTGGGAAACTAGCATTTTTACATGACCTAGATGTATACGTAAAGAGAAATGCCGCACTTGCTTCTGAATCCCATTTGTGGATAGAGTACAATAAAATCAGTTCAATTTTCCCCCACTCTCCACCTTCCCACCAAAAAAACTTGAATGCAAAAGAAATGTTTAGCCTTTCTGTAAGCTTTGGTGTCAATTTAACTAATGTAATGAAAAAGGAAGATTTTTAAAATAGGAAAAAGAACAACTATTGCACAACATATTTTGTACTTGGTCTGATGAGAAGTAGCATCAAATTGTTAAAAGAATAAAATAAAATAAATTGCTGAGTAAAGACAAAATATCTAAAACAGGGGTATCCAACCTTGGCAACTTTAAGAGCTGTGGATTCCCAGAATTCCCCAGCCAGCAGCATGTTGAAGTCCACAAAGTCTTAAATTTGCCAAGATTGGACACCCCTGATCTAAAGGATGCTATCATACCTGAAGTTTTTAATTTTCTTTTGATTTATGTATATTGTGTGCGAAGTCCCCCACCCAGAAGAATGAAATATTTTGGGAAATATTTTAAAAAGCAGAATATTATATTTCCCTAATGGAGAATAGAGAAATGGAGAAAATGTTTTTAGAAGCAAGAAGCAGCTCCCAAATCTTTCTTAATAGCCCACAACAGATGCCAAAACTTAAGAGATAAAGAGCTTATTGAAAGAGGAAGATAAACATCTAGATATCTAGCTCTATTCATAAGCAAAGCAAATACCGCAGGCAGAAATCCATTCAAAACAGGATATTTTGAAACTCCCTGCAGCAAAGTCTGAACAAAGGCAGAATGGCAGGATTAGAAGCAGCCTCTCACCCAAGTTTCAATATAGGACAAAAATCATTAAACCACCATAGGAATTGCCCAATACCCTTTCAGAACTCAAGCCTCTTCATTGCACCACCCCCAGACCAGTTCAAACTTCAACCAAATTAGCTCAAACACCTAGGATTTGCATTTCCCCTTTTGCCTATAGAGCCAGCTATGATCCCTACATAACCTCTACATGGACCCATAGGAATCTGAAAACAACCAATAGAATATTAAAGGACATGTTCTTGCTCAGGATTAGGAAGCTCAAATACAAAGCCCAAGAAGGTATAAAAAGCTCCCTCTGTCAACTCCATTTGATCAGCTGCACTAGAATCATGTGCTTGGTGATTCTGTTCATCATTAAACTATCTTTCCAAGCAGCCACCATGTTTCCAACGTCTTTCTCCCAGCTTGGAACTAAACCAGATGGATTATTTCTTCCAACAATTGCATGTAGATAAACCGTAGGCTATTCTGAATATATGAAATACCTGTATGTGGATCATTCAGTATATGAATGGATTTGTACCCTATTTTGAAAGTTAAAGAAGTGATGGGTATAGATTTGTGATAGTCGTTCTCTCCCAAGTAGCAGATGGAAATATGCACTATCAATTATAGTTATTGTTACATCCTGGATCTCTTACCATCTTCTGACTGCAGTATGTACACATGGTTGTTCTCATTTCACAAGCTGAAATCTAGACTCCAGATTATACGAACATGTGAGTTAAGTGCAAATGTTTTACAGATTTAAAATTCCTTAGTGATGTTATTTTTTTTTGCTTCTGGAATCTGATTTTTTTTCCCCCTTAGCCACTGCTGTGTGTTTCCATATCTGCTTACAAGTTACAAGTAGCACTTTAAGTACATCATCTTGTAAACTTTTAAACAGTTTGGCTGGTATTTCATTTTCTACTTAGTTTTTTTATTAGTAGTATCTAGGGATCATCTAAACTTACCCTTTTGAATGTCTGGTTCTGGTTCAGTGAAAAAAAGTTTTGTACATAACTACCTATTTTAAGATTTATTTATCTGCATAAAATTCTTCCATATATTTGTCTTACTTTTTTGTATCTTTTTCACCAGTAAAACTTCTCATTCTTTGTATTTTGGCCTGCCTTTCTTTGGGTAAAGGGTTTCCTTGATTTATGTAATTTTAAATAATTCTCTTGGCATTTAGATTTATTGAAAATTTTAGTATTTGATATTAGATATTAGATATTACGTTGTTTCAACTGTTTTCCACAATCAGCCAAAAGTCAATTTTTCTTTTTCTTTTTTTTGCATTTTGAGATATTTTGTTTGCTTCATCTTTATTGAGGTTGCATGTGTTTAGTAGCACACTGAACCACAAAGATCTGAGTATCTGATTTTCTACTGTTTCTAAACTTGATTTAATATTCAAACAAAGAAACAAAGGACTGGCTGAATGAGTGAATCTATTCAAATATTATACAGATATTATACAGATATAAATCAGAGCAAGTATAATACTTTTCAGTGAGTCACATCTTATATTTAGCTGACTTTCTTTTAGGGCAGAAACCACGTGAACCATAATGGTTAGCAGACCAAATCCTTGTCATTTAACAATAAGCCAAATTTCAGCAATTGGACAAGTGCAGAAAATTTTGGATTTAGTCCTGAGATCTCCAAAACAATTGTCATAAATAATGGATGTAAAAGATGAAATCTGAGATGACTGCTGACCATTTGGGTGCACACTGTGGGTTTGGTCGGTGATCTAAAGTAATCAAATAAATAGTAATAGTTGTCCCTTTAGATAGAAAGCAATTAGAATCAAGTCACGGAGATTGTGGGACTTCCTAATGTTTTTTGTCCTATGTTCCATAGGTTAACGAGCAAAATTTCATACCTGGGGATATAGTGTTTGGATCTAAGACAGTATTTTTCAAAATGATAGGTCCTAATTACATAATTTTTGTGCAATAATTTACTACCAAGTGTCCATGAACAGGAGAAATACAATCCTTCTCATTTTTTCCACTACCTTATTTTACTGGTTTTATTCTTATGATTATTATTACTTTTATATATGATTGTTTTGTTGTTTTGCATGTACACTGAGATCTTATGCACCTTGTGTGCCTAATCACACTTGGCCAATAAAGTATTCTCTTCTTTTCTCTTCTACACTACTCAAGTATGCTACTCTACTCTGGGGGCAATCTGATCATTTATTGTATTTATTCATTATTTATATCATTTGCCTTCAGCTCAAGATGGCATACATAGCATTCTATCCTCCAGTTTTTCTTCACAACATTCATATAAAGTTGGACTAGCTTAAAGCTACTGAACTGAGCTTCCATGGCTAACACTACATTAGAACTTGGATCTCCATAGTATAGCTACTACACTATATTGAGCTGCGGTGACGCAATGGTTAGAATGCAGTACTGCAGACTACTTCTGCTGACTGCTAGCTGCCTGCAGTTTGGCAGTTCAAATCTCACCAGGCTCAAGTCTTTCATCCTTCTGAAGTTGGTAAAATGAGGACCCAGATTGTTAGGAGCAATATGCTGAGTGTAAACAGGGCAGTAAGCACTGTGAGGTGTTATATAAGTCTAAGTGCTAGTGCTAATGCTATATTACACTGGCTGTCATTTAGAAGGAGCAGTGAGCTCTAGAGACATAGTGCCAGATTTTACTATTAAAAATAGGAAAGGGAAATCTAATTAGAAAAATAAATAAATATGCAGATAGAGGAAAACATATTCTAAGCAAGAAAAATAATTGAGAAAATGTAAAGGAACAAACTCAAGAATGAGCCAACAGGAAAATCCAGTGTCCCCAGTGGTAAACTATATATGCATATCATTATGAAAGCTATTCATGTGGAAAAGTGAATGTTTTAAAAAGCCAAGCATGCTTTGAGAATTGGTTTTTTATAAAAATGATAAATTGGGGCAACTCTTTAAAATGACATTACAAAAATATGCAAAGATATGAAATGAGATACATATATAATAAACTTAAAATAGATACAACAAACATAAGGAAGGAAGAAAAGATTAAGAAACACCAGCATTGAATATTAAAAGAGACTTCAGTTCCTTATAAAAGAAAATAAAAGTATTTTGAATCTTCTTTTTCTAAGCTCTAATTGCATTAATTCAATTTCTAGAATGCCAGTAATGGATATTGCTGAGCTGTTACTGTACCCTTTTGTAGTCCATATTGTGAGCTATCTCTAAGTCACTTGTTCCACATTAGTTCTGTTGAAGTAATTTCAATTTCTCTAGGCTTTGTTGGATTCTATTCTCAGTGATGGACAAAATGTAGGTTGGCACATTGGATTATGCCATTTACTACAATAGATTACATACCAAGTACATAATAACCTAAAGAAGTATAGGAAAAATTAAATTGTAATAAAATCCATGTGTGTGTGTGTGTGTGTGTGTGTGTGTGTGTGTGTATCTATTTAGCTATCTCTATTTCTATTTATCATCTATCTTCATCTACCCATCTCTATTTCTATGTCTGTCTGTCTGTCTGTCTGTCTGTCTGTCTATCATCTGTCTGTCTGTCTGTCTGTCTGTCTTTCTGACCTACTGGTGAGAAAAATTCATGAAACCCCTTATTTATAGAAACATAACCCTTATTAAAAATGCTTTGTTTAATATTCTGCCTTTTTGCAGTTTGGGACAATTCTAATTACTCTAATTAAAATGGTTTGAATAAGTTTATTATTAATCAGGTTTTTAATACCCTTACGTACCTATGACACAAACAAAAGATAGCAAAATATTGTCATTTTCTCACTAGAATTGTCCATTTTGAATAGGGGTCAAAATGATATTTCTCTTTAAAAATCTTCAAAATTTTGAGACCCTTAACACAGGAAATACAATGAAATTATTGCTAAAATAAAACTAAGTCCTATTATATCTTTTTAATAATAGTAAATAAAAAAGGAATTGATCTGTGCACCCTTTTACTGTCAGCTCTTCGCTTGATTTTATTTTACATTTTCTGTGATATTCTGATGTATATCATAATAATTTGCCCATTTGGGATTGCTTATCATTTCTCTTCTATGAAATGCTTCTTGTGCTTAGATCCACAAAGGTATATTGGGGCTCAACCTAGGTTAATATCAGTATGGCATATCTAACAAAGTATTTTTAAAAATCTATATTAACTTTGGCATTGCTGTATATGCTGCTACATTTTTCTGAGTTGGCCATCTGAGTATGGGAAACCAACTATCTGCTTAAGTGATCATTTAACCTCAAAAATTGTACAAATGTGTAGCAAGTCTAAGTTTCATTTCCACATATGTAACACATTGGCTTCGAATGGTTGCAGAAGAATAGGTTGGAGGAATATATTCACATTTAAAAAAAAATAAAAACCTAGCCCTATTTCTGGCCAAATAGTTTGTATCCAATATTAAAAGGCTTATTTTTCCTATAAATTACTTTCATACTGCAGTACAAACAGCGTGGAGTTTGTTATATATTTATTTATTTTATTCAAAATGAAATCATTATTTCTTTATTTTATACCATTTGTTCGTTCATTCATTCATTCATTCATTCTATACCATTCATACATTTATACTTGAAATTCCTATATGAAGATAAAAAACAGAGATTCTGAAATCCAGTAACACCCTTCCAAATGTCTTTTGCATACTAGCCATCTTATAATAAATCCCCATAAAGTACTACACAGTTGGCAAAAAACCACTTATCTCTTTCCAAATATTTCTCATCCAGAGTCAAGGACCTGGATGGGCATTAAAGGCAACAGCTTGAGAAATTATACAAAAGGAAATACCAATGAGACCAAAAGGTGTTTGCTGTGTCCTTTTTCATATGTTTGTTCCACTTACCAAGGTTGGTGTGGCTGGATGAAGACATATGGTTCAGATGTGACAAACAGCTGACATGAAGAAAGGCAGGGCATCCAGCCAGGAGAAGGCAAATGGTGCACCATCCATCTCTACTTAGAAGTGATATTCTCTAACTTCTCTCCAGGGCAGCCATACCTCTTAGCTTGACACATACAAAGAGAAGTCAATGCTGACATTTTAATGGACTTTTTAAAAAATAACAAATTGGAGCTAGAAAAGAGAGGTGATTTGCACAGAAAAAAGGTATGTGAACGTCTTGCTTTGCCAGTAATTAGATTTCTGATCAGTCTTTGTTGAGAAGGAATCCTTAAATGAATGGGTGTGGGTGGGGAATAGACGGCAATTTATTTTCATAAAGGAAAGTACTGAACACCTAGACAGATAGATAATAGATTATAGATAGGATGATAGATGGAAGATAGATAGATAGATAGATAGATAGATAGATAGATAGATAGATAGATAGATAGATAGATAGATAGATGTGTGTGAGAGAGAGAGAGAGAGGGAGAGAGGGAGGGAGAGAGAGAGAGATGGGTAGTTAGGTATATAGGTACATGGAAGGATAAAAGTAGGAAATCTTGTCTCCTACTCCTACACATATACACACACATTTTCTTGGCAACTTTATAAGGTAAGGAGTCATTTTCCCATATTCTTGAATGGAATTTGAATTAGGTCCTTTCAATCCTAACCAAACATTGTATAGCATACTAGTGATTTTAGTCAGTCAGGAGTAATATTAGCTTATTTATTTACCATATTTATATATTTTGCACAATTACCTTATACTTAAAGTAATTAATAGAAACTGTGGTGATAATCTAAATTATAGTAGCATAAATATTATGTAGTGTATGTTAAACAGCCATATTATAACTTATTCTCCCACCACTTCACTTCCACATGAAAAGTGTAGTTGTTACTTCTGTTCCTATCAAGACACTTCTTAAATTATTTGCTTTTTCTTTCTTTCTAGCAATTCAACTCTTCCCCCCCAAAAATGATGTATTGGGCTACCTCACCCACTGTTTTTTAAGAACACTTCTGCTTTCTTGGATTCTCCTGGAAATTTAAAAAAAACCCACACTGAACCTGGTTCTTTCTTTTATGAATGCCACCTAAAGAAGGTAAGCAGTAGATTCTCTGACATATATCTCCCACTGCATCATTTTGGATGAGAAGTTGCTGCAGTCATTATTTGCCTTTTTAGTGCTGTTTAGTAATATATTTCAGTAATCTTAGGAGTTAACAAGGAGACATTCATACACGCACACAGACCATGCAGAAATAGATCTACAGTGTACAATACATCGGCAGAGACAGAGAAATAGGATACATAACAAATGAAATCCAACAAAATGGCACTTGAAATAAAGCAATGATTATATTGTAGAGATAAATAAAGAAATTGTCCCAGACAAATTTTCAGATTTGTTTTACTGTGGTAACAGGTATATAGTTCTAAATAAAAATTGCAGTAAAATTACAATGTTATATTAATGAATGCTGGGGAAAAAAAGTTGAAGTGCTAAAAATCCTTGCCATCGAGAAACAAGACATTGTCAGAAAATGTTAAGTATTATTTTTATATGAAGAATTGTGCATTAATAGAAAAAGGGAAGACTTATGGGGCCATTTGTGTATTTTTCCCCTTTCAAAGTAGTACGATGGGGGTAGAAAAGGGCAGAGTGAAAAGATTCAGGAAAAGATCAATGCAGGACAGAGTATTTTATTAAATTCCCAAATGATATGGTCTTACACTGAAGGCATGGTGTGATCAGAACAGATTGCCTTGGGTTATTTGACTCTGAAGTTGTCCAAATATCTGACATTGGTCATGACATATTTAATCTGAAGTGGAAGTTCACATTTAGTGGTGGAACTGATGTGGAACGGGAAGCACATGAGTGGTTGCTGCAGAAATATACAATTCTAGTGTTTCTAGGACCTCAAGAGGATCTTCACATAATAAAACAGTCACTTTCAGAGGCTGCTGAAATGAGTGTCAGACCGATTCTGTATAATTCACTCTTAGTACATATAAGTGAAATACCTACATTGCTTGTGTGTTACGAATGTTTTCCCACACAAAGGATCTGAGATTACTGTACAAAGTGTTAATTATGTGAGACACATAATGGGAAATCAATGGAACCCATTCATTTTCAATATCAGAATTTCAATATTCATTAAGCATCTTCAAACTAGTGTCATTGGTCCTGCGTTGAACTCAGAGGCAAATGAACATGAATAAATTCCCTACAGAGCGTGGTTGTTTCATTGAGGTTTACTACTTTCTGATTTTCAACCAGACACTAGTGTTATGAGCTTCTGTCTTCTGAACCTGAAGGGTGACATGTTTTAAGCCAATTATGAAATCTGACCCATCTCTCATGGAAAAATCAGGCACAAAATAAAACTTCCAAAATGCTTATACTGACAACCCCTGATCCATACACTTCAGAAGGTGTGGTACAGGAACTGAGATGGAGAGGTTCCCACCAGCCTTTGTTCCAGCTTATTGCATAAATGGATATTTCCACAATGCTGGAATCAATAACCGCCTTTGTTGCTTAGCCATGTTTTAAGGAAACAAAATAAATTCAATAGCAACTGGTAAACAAAATCCAGCTTCCCAATCCAATCCTGCAAAACAAGTTCTCAAAATATGATTGCAGTCATATGTGCATTGAAAGGAAATAAATCATTCGTCTTAGGGAGGATAATTCTGCTAAAGTATAGCTTGCAAATAAATCAGGCATGGAAAACTTTTGTAATTTCTAAAATTCTTTCTTTTAACATAGTTTAGAGAAGGGTTTCTCAACCTCTGCAATTTTAAGATATATGGAAATCTCCAGAATTCTCCAGCCAACATCTAGTCCCCATATCTTAAATTTACAGAGATTGAGAAATATTGGTTTAGAGTAGTTTGCCAAGTTGTAAGTGCTGGATCCCCATCCCAAATGAAGGCAATCCTTCATTTTGCTGATTTGAGCAAAAGGATGCTTTGACGAGCTGGCCATGAAATGAGGAGCATTTTTCTGTCTCTGCTTAATTACCAGAGGACAGAATTGGGAAGGATGAGAGCATTGCTGCTGCATGAAGGATCTATCACTTATGTTTGTATGCATAACATTACCTTGCTAGGGTGAACTGAGAACTGCACTGGCCTTGGGATAACAGACTGGACCAGGATCAAAATTTGATATAAGTCACATTTAAATTGAATAACAAGTCAACATAACCCTGGGCAATGCACCAAACTCATAGGAGAGCTGCAAGATATTTTATTACCTAATAAACAGAACTATACATGGCACACAGCTTGGGAACATGAGAAGCACTGTGAACTGAGAAAATTTGGAAAGCTCTGACTTAACTCATTCTCTAACTTAGGGACAACTTTAATACAGAAGCCCTCAGCCATTTTAAACATTATTGTTAAATCCTTCACCTCCCCATTTTTCAAGATTTCCTTTGTTATCAAAGGGAAATGCATATTTGGCTTGTGAACATCAGATCAATGTCATCTACAAAGATCCCTACAGGAGTTTGACCATGTTGAATTACTCAGTAATTTCATCAAAAAGAACCCCTGTCCGCAACTGGAGACTCATTGCCAATCAGATTTGACAAAATTAGTTAGTTTGAGACCGCAGTAAGACTTTTACATGAGGCACATCAATTAATTCTACAGTTTAAAGATAATGCATGATCATATCATGCTTCATTGCAATAGGAGTTCCACCACAGACTTCAATTATGAAGTTGCCTGTTTTCACAGCAGCTTTGCATGGATTTTCCAATTTATGCAAACAGAGCAGTGCAGAGAAGCAGAAAGAGAGACCACATAGCAATTCCAAACAGGGAAATCATATATGATGGCTTTCTTGGATAGCCAGGTTGATCAAATTAATAGCCTATTGTACTCGCAAAGCTAATTTCCCCTGAAAATCATGGCACCCTTCTTTCAACCCTGTCTGGGTTTTAGCATTTATTTCAAGAACATTACTTCCAGAAATATACTCTTAAAATTGTATAATATTAAATGAGAATCAGTAAGGGTTCTGGAAGTAGTAGATGTTAGTTTGTATGAATAAACAGAGAAACCTGGAAGCTTTTAATCAGAATAATCAAAGAATCCTAGTTCTTTCTCGACTGTTCCATGTGTTGGAATGTCAGAAGGTTAATCCATCAGTGCCTCATAATCTTTTAAGAAAATATCAGGATCTGTGCCATTTGCCCCACAGTTCTTGTATACATAGTTGTGGTTTTGGAAATAATGGATTACACTGAGTCGCTGAACTACTGCAGAAATTATAACTGCTGTGCAAATATGGAATTCACAAAATTATTGCAATCTTTGAATGCAGAATGGAAGAAATAATGTGATTTTTTTTTAAAAAAATTGCTTGTTCAAGCTATTATTTCCTAGTCATGGAAAACATCAGAATGACTTTTCACTTACTAGACTTCATTGTATTGCATACTCACAAATAAGGGGTGATATAAGGATGGCAACTTAATCATTTAGATCATGCATATCTTCTCCATTAGAATTCCTTGAGATGAGATTACAATTTACAGCCTGAAAAAGGATGTTGATGCAATGCTTTGTTTTCCCCCAGAAACCATGTTAATTATTTTCAGTTTAAACGTTCTGTTTAAAGTTGTTTCCCCTCTAATTAAAAAAAAATTAAAGAAAAGAAACAATAGGAGAGCATCCTTTAAAAAGAAAACTGTCAAAGTGCAAGGGAAAAAAAATCCTTTTTCTCCAGTAAGTTGTTTTGACCTAAGAAATGTAAGGTGTGTGGGGAAGCAACAGGTTCTTGCCTTCGTAGGCAGTGTTCTTACATCCCTCACACCCCCTATAGGCTTTGAAATCAGTGTTCAAAGTGGACTTTCTGAATTTATGAAAACCCACAGGTCTGAGATACATCCCTAACATGACACCCTAGAGATAAAACACGGTGGCCTTACCCTCTGTTCACAGTAGGTGCCTGTGTATAATAAATATTTTATTTTACCACAAAAACAAATAACTAAACATACCCCTGTATTTCTTCTGAACTCCACAGTAGCTTTTGTGAGTCTGCAATATTTCAAAGCTGAGAGAGGAAACCACAAATTCTCATCAGTTACCTTGCATGCTTGTACTATAAAGAAGCAAAGCTACTTTTACTCTATATAATTTACACCAGCATTGGAAAAAAAGGCAGTCCATCATATTCCTAGATAGAGCTTATGTTTTTTTTTTTTTTTGAAAATATGATAGATGGCATTGTATTTGCCAGAATGTTTCATCCCAGGATTAGAATGCATTTTGAAATATTCAGAAAAACACAATAAGCCTATCGTATGTAAACTCTCCAAATCATTGGCTCTTTTTGAATCATGCCAGTTGATTTAAGCCATCATTTGATTCTAAACCCTGGACTTTAAAGCTATCTGATGTGGAAAAAAATAATGATGGTAAATTTATACAGTATCTATAAAATTTTATTGTAATACTTATTTCAGAAAAATTATATAGTCGGCCATTTTAAATACACAACTCTGGGAGGTGAACAGGACTGTACATACAAAACTAATATAAAAACCCAAAATAATACAGTACTGAAAGAAAAAGAAATCTGAGTTATTTTATAATAATTCCATAAAAACACAGTACATTGGGCTCATGTAAAATATTGACCCTAATGCTTGGAGATTTATTAACCGCCTTCCAGAAGACAATGCAAGTTGAAGTCTGGTCCATGCTGAGGCTGTGATGTAAAACTTGATTCTGAAAGCAAGTTTTTGTGAAATAATTTGAATGTTTTTTTTCAGCACAGAAGACAGACTGAATGGATAGATGAATGGATAGATGGATGGGTGGATGGATGGATGGACAATATGTTGTGAATTTATAGACTTTCTGTGGTAAATTTCTACACTGGATTGACTATTGTTTTCTGTATTTGTACTAGAAATTATAATGAAGGAAATTGTAATCCAACATATCTGAAGACATCTGTTTGGAAGAGGCTATTCGATGACTTGGATGTTTGCTATTGCTGTGTTTGTCCATGTTGTTTGAAGACTGAAGATTGAACACTGATTTCAGTTGTGCAAAGAGAGGTAGTATGTATACTCATTTCCGATATGTAATGTCCGCTCCCCTCAGAGCTGCTTTTGCACATTAATGCAGATCATTTTCCTTTGTTTCTAAAAGTAAAATGGGTGCCTTGCGCCATGTTATTCTAAGTTCTTCACTGCAGATAGAAGATGTTCCTGAGCATGTGCTACACATAGCCGTAGCATTGAATTGTCTAAAACATTCTCTAAATTCTCTAAAAAAGGAATGACAGTATTATGACAAGTTTTTATTTGATGTTTGATACACACACAAATCTTCATCATTTATTTGGATGAGGGGATAGATGGGGAACTCATCAAATTTGCAGATGTCACAAAGCTAGCAGGAATAGCCAACACTCCAGAAGATAGGCTTAAGATATAGAAGGATCCTGACAGATTGAACATTGGCGCTATCTAACAAAATGAAATTCAGTGGTGAAAAAAGTAAGGTTCTACATTTAGGCAAAAAAACAAAACTCACAGGTAAACTATATGTGATACCTTGCTCAATAGTAGTAACTATGAGAGGGATCTTGGAGTCCTAGTGGACAATCACTTAAATATGAGCCAACAGTATGCTGCAGCTGCCAAAAAAAGCCAGCACAGTTCTATGATGCATAAACAGAGAAATAGAATCAAGGTCCCATGAAATGTTAATATCACTTAATACCACTGATAAGGTCACACTTGGAATACTGCATTCAATTTTGGTCACCACAATGTAAAAAACTAATTGATACTCATTGAGTGCAGAGAAGAGCAACAAAGATGATTAGGGGAGTGGAGGCTAAAAAATATAAGGAACGGTTGCTGGACCTGGCTATTTCTAGTTTGATGAAAAGAAGGACTAGAGGTGATTATCTATCTATCTATCATCTATCTATCTATCTGTCTATCTATCTATCTATCTATCTATCTATCTATCTACCTACCTATTTCACACACACACACACACACATATAATTTCACACACAAGTGTGTGTGTGTGTGTGTGTGTGTGTGTGAAATAAATCTGAAGTTTAGTCAGTTTTTGTTAAATACACAAAAAAGTAGAGCATTCAAAAGTAGAGACATCAATCAGTCTGAATTTGTGAATTTGAATTTGTGAATCTGCATTTCTTTATACATAGATGCCGTTTTGATTTTTAATAGGTTGCTATCACAGCAGCCTTCATATGAAAACTTTCGATGGTATATCTGGATGGGGAATTTCTAAACCCAGTTGCTAAGGAATCTTGCCTTCAGCTTAACTCTCAAAAGTAAACTAACAAACAAATGAAGGGATACTGGAGATTTATTTAGCCCAAAGAAATCCCATGTTTTAAAGATTCAGAGGAAAGAGTTTAACAACTATGGAGACTCAGACGAAGGAACAATTTTAGTTCATATATTCCCTGTTTGAACCAACATAGCCAAATACTGAATTGAAAAATAAGCTTTTGCTAGAATGAGGCAGGAAGGCAGGAAGAAAACGAATTGCACACAGGGAAAAAAAAGTCAAATAAAAATAACTCTAGCTTAGCTAGAGTTCGACAGAGCCTGAGTTTCAGAACTTATGCAGATGTTCTAAGAGAAACAAGCAGCTAAGAGATGAAAGCATTTCAGTTGCTATGGGAGTTTACAATTAGCAAAGAAAAAAAAAAGTGCCAAACTACTTAATAGAATAATTACAGCTTTTTTGAAATTTTAGTAAGATTTATTATAGTATCAAAAACAATAAAAGATTAAAATGTGCCAAGGGAAAAGGCATGATGGATAAATTTTTTAAAAAGGGGGAGGTGGCTGGGCATGAATGACTTCTGACTTTTTCCAGTACAGTGACATACCATTTTTATTTACAACTTCAACTTTTTGAATTATAATTAGTTATTACAAGCCATTTCTGGAACAATTATTCAATATTCAACTAAAGTCTACATTTCTTTTTTTTTCTACTTCAAGTATATAAACCAGAAACAATTCCCCCATTGAATCAGAAATAAGCAAACTCTTCTCTTTGTCTAAAACAGTTTACATTGTCATCTCAACCAGATCCATTTTTAAAGCTCATAATTTCTTATGCAAAAATATAATATGCAGTATTTATTTATTTATTCATTTATATATTTATTCATTCGTTTATTTAAATAATAAATAGTCCTCTTTGTGTAGGGGGACGATAGTGGAAGAATGAACGTAAAACTACAGGGAGATTAGTTTGCTAAACATGTTGATAAGTGGTTTATATAAAATGTGAGAAGACAATCTACAAATTTTTGAAACTGTAACATTATTTTATGCCAGATTAGTGATTTGCAACCAGCAAAGTAAAGATTTGATTGAGAAATGAACAAAAGTAGGTTTATTGAGCTTATATCAAATGACATATTTTTTCTATTTCTGTTGGGAAAATATGAACCCCAATATAGAACAACAATATCCATCATACGCACTGTGACCTCAAAACTCTATTGTAAATTCACTACCCAAATTTTTGCTTCTTTAATCAGAATAATCTAATAATCCAAGAATTTTGCTGATAAGAAACTTTGCGTTTGATTCTTCCAAATACAATCTCCTGAAAGAAATTGGAGAAAGAAATAAAAATGGACAGCTGCAAATTTTGAAGAGATCAAATATTCACAATTCACTCATTGAAGACAATTAGATCTCTGTCCCAATAAAATCTGAGTACATGTAACACAGTATAGTTTGAAGTGAAAAGTCTTTAACTGAGTTTTCCTGCACTTTTGTCATGGACAAAGTTTAGATAACCTGTGTATGCGGTTCCTAGTTATGACACATATTGTATTCTATTGGATGAACACTTTCCTGTGAATGGCTCTTATTCAGGCTGGTCATAATTGAAATGTGATCTGTTTCATTGTCAAGATCTTTCTTTTCTGAGAACAACCAGTGACTCACTATCATTTAATTCCTTCCAGATCTGACATTTCAACCTTACCCCATCCAAAGGAATTTGGAGTGTGCTCCATTTTAGAAAATATGCACTGATATTTCTTTTTCTTAGCCAGAACTGTACCTACTTCACATTTAGAAGGATGTTAAAAATCTCTTTTAATCATGCTATGGGACTGTGTTATTCACAACAGCTTAAATTTATTTATCCTATTTAAAATATAAGAGCTCAAATCCCAACTTCCTTTAAATATTTTAACGACATGCTCTAGCAGCATTTTTTTTACTTAAGTAAACAGATTCCAATATATGAATAGGGTAAGGAACTTATCACAGCATATTAAAGAATTTCTTTTGGCTCCAGTTTTCTTACCCATTAGCTACATTTGCTCTTCTACAGATCTCATGCCTACTGCCACATTAAAAGCCAATGAACTGTACCCAATTAATTTTTTATATTTAATAAGTATTTTTATTAATCTACTATTTTATTAAAAGAATTTCTAAATATTTAATGCCATTTTATACATAATACTCCATCTTATTAATCTAGTAAATTTTATTATTAGAATTGTTTTAACTTTTTCCTTACTACTGCAACAGATTAATAGTTTGATTTAAAAATATTATATGTGCCAGATTAAAAATGCAAATGCACCTTCTTCTTAACAGCAGCATCCAAGTCTCTGTATTTCTGACATAGGTATTTGTGAGAGAAAATAGATTCCAAGTCTCATAGATCACCTTTGTCTTCACATTTTAATTCATAATCTAGACATGCTTGATAGTAGTTTCTTCAGTACTTTTGCCTGGCAGAGAATTGACCTCTGTGCCAGGCAAAAGTTCTCCAGATACACACACTTTGCCGGGTTTATAGGAAGCTGGTCCGTGCACTTTTTCTTCCTTCCAAATTAGTAGCACAGTCACACAGCCAATTGAAATATGCATGTAGTTTCTGCACCGATACACCATTGCCTTCTCCTCTTGTTGACACTTTTGATGTTGCTTCCTTTCATCACCATAAGGCCTTATTCTGGGCATAATTGGAAACTGTATGCCCAAGCTTTAAAGCTGGGCTTATATATACCGTAATTTTGCACTATAAGGTGCTCCAGACCATAAGACACACCTAGCTTTTGGGGAGGAAAACAAGAAAAAAAAAAATCTGCCTCTGTCTCCCAGCAATTTGCCTCCTTGCAGCAAACAACCTGGTCAGCTTCAGCACAGCCTGATGTAGCATGAGCAGTTGATTGGCGGTTAGATTGGCCATCCAGAATAGTGTCAATCAGCTGTTTCAGGCTGGGGGATCGCTGCTGCCCATCACTGCCGTCACTGCTGATTGCCGCTGTTGCATATCACCACCTCCCGTGCCCCGTTTTCAGCCTCTGTACATCCTGTTTTCAGTTTCTGCATGCCCTATTTTTGGTCTCAGTGTGTCCCATTTTCAGCCCGTTCCAGGCAACAGCGATCCCCGCTGCCTGGTATAGACCAGGAGTGGGATTCAAATTTCTTGACAACCAGTTCTATGGGCATGGCCTAATTTGTGGGTGTGGCTTGGTGGTCATGTGACTGGGTGGGTGTGGCTTGTATGTAAATATTGTAAATATTTATGTAAATATTGAATTTTTATTTTTTTTAAAAAGCAACTTTTACCCAAAATCAGGCAAAGCAGATTGAGATGCTTGCAAAATCACACATTTATTCATAGGTCTACCTTTCTCAAATCTGCTGCCTGAGTCTGCACTGAAAAATAGAAGCTTCAGTCCTAAGGAAGGTTCAGCTCTGCTCTCAGGCCAACCCCCTGAATACCCCACCCCCGACTGGGCCTCAGGAAAGCCTTCTGGGTGAAGGCAAAGCAGTACAGCAACAATTTAGATTAGCTAGAAAACAAGAAATCTTACAGGAGGGGAGGAGAGAGCCCAGCCAGTGGCATGATTTGCCAGTTCTCTGAACTGCACAGAATCATAACAACCAGTTCTATAGAACTGCTCCGAACTGGTAGAATCCCACTCCTGGTATAGACCAAAAATGGGATGCTTGGAGGCCAAAAATGGGGCATGCAGAGGCCCAAAATGGAATGCACAGAGGCTGAAAAAAGGGCCTGTGGCGGTGGCGATTGGCAGTGCCAATTGGCAGTGATGGCAGCGATAGGCAGTAGCTATCACTACAGCCTGGAACAGATGATCTAGGAAGCTGATCCAACCATCAATCAGCTGCTCATGCTAAATCAGGCTGTGCTGAAGCTAACCAGGCTGTTTGTTGTTTGCTGCAAGGAGGCAAATTGCTGGGAGGCAGAGGCCGAAGAGTGGGGGCTGGTGGGTGAGCAGGATTTTGTCAACATACCCTTTATAAAGCGCGCAAACATTTCCACTCATTTTTTTGGGGGGGGAGTGTGTATTTTAGTGCAAAAATACAGTGTGCGTGTGTGTGCGTGTGTGTGTGTGTGTGTGTGTGTGTATACACTATACAGAAGCCTGATGGTGGCAGATGAGATTCTGCCGAAACATTGCTACAACTTTAAAAGCACAACTATAATGACGTGGGAAAATACCCGAACAAAGCTGAATATTATATATATATATATATATATATGACATAACACAGGTTGATATATACCTTCAGAGATGGTGATGTACAGCTGAATAAATTTTTCTCCATTAGCTCTCTCTTGGATTGTAGATGTAACCACTTAAAGTTAACCTTAAACAAATTTCTCAACATATCAACAGAATTATTCTGATATTTTGAAGATGATCAAGAATATAGTCTCTGTCTCTCTTGCTCTCTGTACATTTGTGTGTGTGTGCGCGCGTGTGCACAATGTGGAAATGCAAAAATAATTAAGAAAGAATTGATTTTCAAATCCAAATTCATAAAAATCTCTTTATTTTTTGTCTCAGAGATAAGTGTACTCAGATATATACTTCATCTGAATTTAAGAAACATCCACATAGAATCTTCTGTTTGCTTTGTATATCACATAATAATTGGTTTTCTAATGTGGAGGGAATACAATTCAAACTAATATGAATCCAATCATGGCAGTATCTACCATCACTTTTGCCACATAGATAGTTTTCACTGTATTAATTCTAAAGTCCCAGACTGCAGACTTAATTCCCCTTTTTAAAGGTTGGTTGGAATGGAAGAAAAAAAGAATAATTCAAAATGGGACACTTAAAAATCAGGATTCTGAAGCATGTATCATTTTCTTACCTGCATTTCCACCTACAGTTCCTCTTATATGTTTTTATAGACAAATTATTTTAATGTATTTTTGTATAATTTGTTAATGCACCATTCAGATGAATATTGTCTATTTTTAAGCTTGCAAATTGGTTTTCATAGTGGAATTTAGAAGGAATGCATTAAAATGCAAACCAAGGAAATATTACTTTTATTCTTGTCAGAGACTCTATAAGCTAAGTACTTCTAATATATATTATTGCTTATTTTTTGTTTTTCTTTCTTCCTTTTTGATGAAGTTGGGATAAGAAGAAATGTATCTTAGGACTTTATGATCTGTTGTATAGGATTTCTTATTCTGTGCCTCGGAAAAACAGGGCTTCAGAACCAACTAAACTTTGAATGGAAATTATTAAAATGCTATTCTCCATGTAATAATCATCTTTTTACTCCCTGATCTCTGTGACATGAACTTTATAATATTGTGAAAACCTTCAGAAGTTAACGTGGATTTTTTTTCAAGTGTATCGATCAAACATTTGTACATTTTAATGTTATAAATAATTAAAGACTTTCATTTCTCGGGCTTAAAATTAAGTTTTTTGTTCTACTTTAGTATAAGGACAAAGCAGATAATAATTTAATCTTTAAAGCACTTTAAATTTAAAATGCTGAAGAATGCAAGGAACATTTATTTGCTCTTTCTATAGATATAACAATGCACTCTTTATAAGTAAATTAAAAGAAAAGTACTTCACTGTTTTTGTCAACTTCTGTTTGTTAAATTAATTCAGCTACTTCCTAGTAATGCTTCACTTGTGGGCCCACCAGATAATGGAGGAAGAAAAAAGAAAAAAAAAGAAATCAACCACATATTGTAAGTATAGCATAATTAAAGAAAGGAACTAAAACTCAAATAAGGAAAAATGATCACCAGGTCTTATATTTATGGTTGGATAAAGTTCTAATGCACATAACAGAAAGCAGTTGGGACAGGAAGAACACTAATCAAAAATAGTCATACATATTTAGAGAGAAATATGCCATGTTAGAGATGGTGAGAAAATATCTAACCATCCATCCATCTGTCCATCCCTTCATCTGTATATCTGTCTGCCAATCTTCTAATAGGTTATAGTAAAAAAAAATCAGTAGCACCAACAGTAGAATAGAATAGGATTAGAATTGTTATTTAGCACTTTTCATAAGCAAAATGACTTCTAATAATTAACCTACATGTCATTCTTCATTGCCAATTATTATCTAGCTGAGGCAATAAATTTGAATCTTTGTTGCTGTCTACTGGGCTGAGTAGATTACTGAGAGATAAACATAATAGATAATTAACCAAGAATCTTTGTTTTGTAGCTCTTTTACTTCACATTACCAAATTCCTTTGCTCTTTTATAAAAAGAAATAATGGATATAGTGTAACTTGAACACAAAATTACTGTATTTTATTATTGTACATTAATTGGTTCAGGGAAGTATGAGAAGTATTAAAACCAATGAGTACAACAAAAAACCCACTTGAATAACATGTGACCCTTTGTTTCAACTGGAAATACTAGCGAGTCACAAGGCAGCCAACACCGACAACTACTAGCTTCCTCATTGATTAGAAAAGAAATGATGAGTTGCAGAACAAGATTTTCACTTCAAAACAGATCAAGTATAAAATTTGGCGACTTTCAAACCAGTTGAGTTCTGAGGCACCACTGTATGTATTCATTTGTGAGAATTATATTCTATCTTCAGTCTAGGAGTCTAAGATGTTGCACATTTGAAGTCTCTTTCTCTCTCTTAGGTTTTTGGGGTTTTTTATTTTTATTTTTCTCATGTAATTGGTTTATCTGAGATATGACTAGCCCCAAATCACTTAAGGAGCTAAGTGGTGGACTTGAACCTACCTAGTCCTAATTCAGTTCTTTAACCTCTATACCACATTGGGACTTCTCCAAAATTGACAAATACATTGATTTAAGCTCATAAAGAAAAAGTAAAATAACTACTGTGTATGTACATGGGAATGTTACTGGAAATAGAATAGAATAACAGAATTGGAAGGGACCTAGTCCAACCCCTGCCTATACCACTGCAGACAAATGGTTATCCAACATCTTTTTAAAAACTTCCAGTGTTGGAGCATTCACAACTTCTGGAGGCAAGTTGTTCTACTGATTAATTGTTTTAACTGTCAGGAAATTTCTCCTTGGTTCTAAGTTGCTTCTCTCCTTAATTAGTTTCTACCCATTGCTTCTTGTTCTGACCTCGGATGCTTTGGAGAATAGCTTGACTGCCTCTTCTTTGTGCCAGCCCTTCAATGGAGCCTTTATTTTGTTTTACATTTGGAAACTAGGACTAGGAACTATAAAAACTTACCATAGAAGCTATCACATATGATACTATGGTAAGTTTTTATATTTCCCAGTTCTGGTTTCTGAATCCCCAAAATTTAGATTGCCTTGTAATTTATGGAATCATTTACAAATAAATTTTAATTAGGGTTAATATTTAAAACATTCGGATGAACATAAGCCACCTTGACTCACCATGTGTGAATAGGCGGCAATATACATTTCCTAAAATAAATAAAATTTGGGTCTGTATTGAACTTCTGAATGCTCTCTTTAATAGGATCTGAATTCAAAGCTGCTTTCTACATTTTCTTCTAATCATTTGCAATTTTATCTTGCAATTGGATCTAGCACAAAATTGATCAGCATTATGGATTGTGATAAGCAAACGTTCCCATTTCCAGTTTTAAAATAAGTCTTTCAATCAGATGCTTACTGAAAGCTTATCAAATTTTGTTCAATCCTCTTTGATTGCAGTGAATTTCAGAGAACAGCCTCCCAGGTGAACAGTTTCATCCTTCTTGACTCAGACTGAGCAAAACATACTCTGAAAGCAGCAAATCAGCTATTCCGAATTTAACTTAACTTCTTGGGAGAGAACAAACCCCAACAGGCTGAATGAAAGTCACTTGTTGCTTAGGTTATAAACAAATACATTTATTCACCATTTAAAAAAAGAAAACCCAGGTAAGTTTGCAGGAAAATGTGTCATTTTGTGATAAGTGATTTAAGTCATGAATAATTTTTGTTTCTCCTTCCCTAACTGCTGGTTCACTCACTATGAATTTTATGAAAATTGTGTTAAGGGAAATGTAGATTTACTGAGAGAACTGAAGGCTGTTGATGGAGCCAGCTACCCTGAGTAATCTCTTGCAAGGGAAAGGGAAATGTAGATTTACTGAGAGCACTGAAGGCTGTGTTGATGGAGCCAGTTACCCTGAGTAATCTCTTGCAAGGGAATCCATTTGATGCCAAACAAAAGTTGCTCTCAGCTGGCTGGAGATTCATAAAAATTGTCTGTCAGTCTGATCCTGTGAAATGATAATACCACCTTTGTACTGATAATCCAGACGCGGGCAACATAGTGCCCATCAGACCAGAGTGTTTATAGATGTTTCCCTTGGCATCTGTCAGTCTCTCTGCCCCATCTAACTAGCAAGCAGCAACCAAAACTCTGCTTCTGCTTCTAGCATTATTTTCAATCGGAAGAATACATCTGGGTCCCACATAGGCTCCATAGGCATCATTAGAAAATAATAAGGAAAGATAGATGCCCCACCTTCCTTTGTTTGTAGGTATGTCCAGCTGCTCAGCAAGAAGAGAGAGAAAGCCACAGTCCAAGGACCATGAGCATGTCTAGGCTGAAATCTGGTAGTGACTGCAATATTCTTTATTGATGGATCAGAACTCTTACCACCTTTTATCTTATTTCAGATAAAATTAAGTTTTCCTTTCAGTTAAGTACAGTATGTGATTAACATGACTGTGCACTCATTGAAATGGCTCAAAATAAGAATGTCAGACTTTGTACAGACAAAGAACGTCACTGCTCTTTGTTAATAGCATCAATTACCCTCTTCCTTTTTTTTATTGTCCAAGCCTGAAAGAGTCTTCCTATAGCTTTAACAATTGCTGAGTGATTTTCTTAAAGCAGCGACATTTTTTCAACTTTAAAAGAAAACAAGATGGTGGGTATGGTCATATGAGGTCTGAAGTATTTCCTCCAAACAATATTTGACTCATTTAGTGCTTTACATCATCAGATCACTACCACATTACACATGACTCCCTTGGAATTCAAGGCACTGAATTGAACCTCAGATCACCCCATGGGATTACATATCATAGTCAGGAACAACATCTGCCCATCACACCAACATTACTGTGAGTAAATAAGTTCCCCTATTAATATGACGGAGCTGATTTCAAAAAGTTGACTATACTTACTCACTATAGATTTATTCTGAAATTCTTCCAGTTTATAGTGTTCTCAAGTTTCAAATAAAACCAATGCATAAAAAAGTCCAGCATGGTGTCGAGAGTAAAGATTATCTTGACGAGATACGAATATTTTTGAGGGCAAGGTGGCTGGATCATTTTTAAAGTCTAGAATGAGATAACATTCAGAAATGAATCAAGGATGTTTTCCTAAGTCACTGAATTAGAATAAGGAGGAAGAGGTACAATGCAATAAGACATTTTTTTCCACAGCAGTTGTTACAAATGTTGAACACAAAAGCAATTGGATTTAACAATTGCATCCATCTTCAGATCTTGCAGATGTTGTTCTACTATGTTCCTGTGGAAATCTAATTCATTTCATGAAGTTTCCAGAGGGGGGAAAATGTATGGGATGTATGGGATGACAAAAAATTACTATCTGTAGCAGTTGTATTATATCTTGCCCCATGATATGACTATTTCTGGATGAATAATATCAATATCTATTCCCCTGGAATAAAATGAGTCCAGGAGATCAATAAGAATGGAATAGGTTTCAAAGCTACCTGTCCACAACTCTCATATTTTTTCAAAATGATTTTTAAAGCTGGAGAAAGGAAATCTTGGCTACATCAATGGATGTGACATAGACATAACATATAGTTTGGTCTTGAGGTTCTGATGGGTTCATGTTTATTTAAATATTTCAGATTTTTCCTTTGTACCATATTTATTTATTATAGAATTTTTGTTATTTATATTGCTACTTTTTCTCAAGTTGGCTTCTTGTATCTGTGAAAAATATATTGTCACTCACTGTATTTTTTGCCAAACAACTCTGACAACTATTGACTGAAATTTTTTATGCAGATTTACATTCTAGTTCTTTTCCATATTAATCTGAAACAAACCATGAAATGCAATATTTCTGCCATTACCACTAAACATTGGCTAAAATAACAAGTTTTAAGATGAAAGAGTCATGGTTCAATATTTAGCTATAAAAAAAAATTATTTCTGTTTAGCACTTTGAAATATTTCGCTTATTTCTATTGCAAAGGAAGATATTGTCTGAAATTGTTTTTTAACAAAAACAACTTGATTTCCACCTTTAATTGTTATCAATGTTTTGTTGTGATTAAAGATGGATGCATATATAATTACTTTAATTAAGAAGTGAAAGTTTGATCATTTATTCTATATGTTTTCATTATAATTCATTTTGAAAATATATCAGTTGAAAATATCAAACAATACAACACCTACTTTACCAAACGTTTAAATTACTCTAGTGTTTTTTAGAAGTTAGGATTCATAGGATCAGGGGAAATGTCAGAGTATATTCATGAACTGGAATAAAGCATGGTAACAAGGTCAGCCAATGAATAGGCATAGCAACTAAATCAGCCAATGAGAACTGTTTTGGAAACTGAAACTAGAAGTAGCCTAGGCGTGGCTCTATATTAAGCTCTGCAGCTCTGCAGCTTTGTTTATTATTTGATGTTAAATGCTAAAGAAACTACATTATGATGGGCTACTATAATTTTTAATTACACAATAGTAATAGTTGATATGGTCAACTCTGAATTGTGGAAATCTTTTTTTTCCTATTCTCAATACTTACATGGAGTAGCATCTCACATTTTACAACATGAACTAAAAAAAGGCACCTGGGCCTTCACTCACACAGTTGTGACCATGGTCCCAGATGTGTGTGTCCTTCAGTCTAGCCATAATCCTGGAATACTCACTGCTGCAGTCTTAAGAGTCTGTCTATTGAAGATGAAACTAACTTGCTTGCTTGCTGAAGACTGGAGCTCTGCTCTGAACTTGCAACATATTTCTGTTTGAGTTTGCTCCCTGTTGGAGAAATCTACAACTGGTTTGTAAAATCTACTTATTATGTTTATAAAGATGTTAAATGAAGCATCAGCCATCTGTGTTTATTTTTCTGCTGCTGAATTAACACAGCAAAACTCTGAATAGGAATTAGCAGTACACTTTACCTTGAACAGTGAACAATGTTCCCACGTAAAAGTATTATATCAAAAACCAGATCTCTTTCAGGAGGTTCATGAATTGTGACCTATGAAGCATTTTAGGATTGCAGCAGTGAGTATTCCAGGATTATGACTAGACTGAAGGACACGAACATCTGGGACCATGGTCACAACTGTGTGAGTGAAGGCCCAGGTGCCTTTTTTTAGTTCATGTTGTAAAATGTGAGATGCTACTCCATGTAAGTATTGAGAACAGGAAAAAAAAGATTTCCACAATTCAGAGTTGACCATATCAACTATTACTATTGTGTAATTAAAAATAATAGTAGCCCATCATAATGTAGTTTCTTTAGCATTTAACATCAAATAATATTGTTGGCAAATGCGAAATTTGAGCAAACATTTGAAAGTGGAGTGTTACAAAATATGCTCTCAGAATAGGTTCAAAATTCATTTTATTGCTTTGAAGGTCGTAGTTGATTATTTATTTATTAAATATATATGCTGCCCATTTCACTATCAAGCAACTTTTGGCAGCTCTTGCTGCATACCCAGTTATTTCTTTGTATTGACAATACTAGCAACAGTATTTTCTATGCTCAAGCAACTTCAATTGATCAAAATAGAGCTGGAAGGAATCTTAGAGGTCTTCTTGTCTGACCCCTGCTCAAGCAGGGCATCCTATACCATCTCAGACAAGTGGCTGTCCAGGCTTTTCTTAAAGACTTTAACTTGAAGTAGGATGCAGTTGCATTAAATGTTTCAAAAGAGCATTGATCTCTCACCAACACAGTTTGAAAAGCAATTCCCATCTGAATGTTTTCTATAGCTCATAGAAGAATTAACCCTGAAACTGACTCCGTTTGCTTGTCAAATGTCCCAAAACTGCAAGGTAAGCCAGGAGTAGATACTTGCAGCCATTTTATTGCTTTTGGTTTACTTACTGCTACTATCTGGGGGAATTCAAAAAGGCAGAATGTGGTTATGCAAAAGAGAAAAAATAAATGAAAAAGATTGGCCTTTCTCTCAGAAGAGGTTATAATGTAACATAGGTAAATTCACCTTCACGACAAATGGGCAGCATAAAACATCTTGGAATTAATGAGCATACATTGTGTGTGTGTGCTTCTCAGGCCAGTTATTTTTTTAAAAAATATTGATCAGTAAAACTGGAGAGCTTCATTGTAAAAATGACAAAGGCTCTCGGGCTTTAAGGAAAGGTTACAGGCAGGATGTGCAAACTCATTCTTACCAATTCAACATGGTAACTGGTACTGCACTTTTAATGAGGGAAATAAAACATCCTCTTAATTGGCTATAAAAGGAGGTAGAACAGAAAGCTGCAAAAACGTTAGGGTCTATGCATAGTTATCCATTTTCTAACAATGCCACAAGTTCATGGGTATGATTTTCATTAGTTGCACTGATTTCCATTGAATGGTACCAAAAGTCAGAAATGGTCTTGAACTCAAAGGCATTGGGAAGAGAATAGAGCAGTGCAGAGGACAGAAGCGTCCCAGGTGAAGTTATTATTTTGTGGTCCCAAAGTAAAAATCAAACACATGCCAACTTAGCAAAACCACTTCTGTCTTTGCATTATTTCCCATAGAGGGTCAGCTCCAAATTTCTTATTTCTTATACTCAATACCAAATATCCCTAGGTTACTTATAACTTTGGGATGAATATAAATGCAAACCTAAGAAGAACTGCCCAACAGCTTGATCTCACTAGTTCAAAAAAGAGAGGAGGGGCAGCCAATCTCAGCAAACTTTGAAAAAGAAAAATAGACTCATAAGCATTCTTCACATTGCATGATGTATAATTAACAGTCTCAGGGAAACGGTATTAAAATCTGTGGTGTTCAAACTATTGCTTAGAATTTTACAGTATTATAGAAAACATAGGCGGGGCTTTTGTGAGTTCTTGTTGACCTGCGCAGTTCAGTCTCTGCATTGGTCTATGCCGGTTCAGACAGGCCTGCTGTCCTCTCCGCTCTTCTTCTTGGAACTGCCTGGAAGGGTGCCTCAGCCATGCCGCTCCCGCCGCGCCTTGTTGGGTTGATTGGATGGTCCTCGCTGTTCCTCTGCAATGTGTGCGGGTAGGTAGAGTCGGCTTGGGTGTTTTTCCCCTGGGTCTCCTTCAGCTCTCTTTTTTTGACTTCGTCTAATTGTAAGTAGTTTTTATTTCTTTCTGGGTTTTCTGCTTCTGGTTGGTGGTTTGTTACTGGAGGTTTTTCATTTTCTTTATTATTTAAATGTCCCCCCCCGGCTTTTTTATTAAGTTCTGGTGGTGCTTGGAGAATTGTTTGTTCCATGTCACGGGAAATGTCGGTGTTGCATTCAATGTATCATGACCGTAATTGATCGATGTGTCTTTTCCATGATCTGCCGTCAGTTGTTACTACTCGGTATGATCGGGGACCTGTAATTTGTGTGTTTGTTGCTGGTAACCACAACGACTCTCCAATAAGGTTTTTTGCATAGACCAGGTCGCCTGGCAAAAAAGAGCGGTACTTACTGGAAGAGTCTGGTGGTTTTTCAGGGTTGTAAGTGGGGTGCAGTCTGTCCAAATAGGAATGCAACTTTCTGCCCATTAACAGTTCAGCTGGGCTCTTGTTTGTTGCTGTACATGGCGTTATATGTTGAATGGTGAGCATGGTGTTGATTTTTATTTGCATGTCATTTCCTTCAAGTTTTTCTAATGCTTCTTTTGTGTAACAAACCATGCGTTCCACCCTTCCGTTTGCCACCGGATGAGCTGGCGCTGTCAGAGCATGTCTTATTCCATGTTCTGCGAGGAATTGTTCAAAAGCCAATGCTGTAAACTGTGGCCCATTGTCCGATACTACTACATCTGGTAGACCGTGGATGGCGAAAAGTTTATTTAGTTGTTTGGTGATGGCTTCCGTTGTTGTTGAACTCATGATGCTGACTTCCAACCAGTTGGAATAGGCATCCACAGTAATTAGATAAGTATATCCTTTTGTGGGTCCGGCAAAGTCTATGTGCATCCTTGACCAGAGACCTCTGGGTGTCTCCCAGTCAAGGACCGGTGCCAAGGGGGGAGTAGGTCTGGATGACTGGCATTTGTTGCATGTTTTGAGTCAGGTTTCAATGTCTTTATCTATTCCTGGCCACCAGACGTAGCTTCTGGCCAGGGACTTCATCTTTACCATGCCCGGGTGTCCTTCATGCAACATGTTTAGTACGTCTTCTTGTAATTTTTTTGAAACTACTACTCGATCTCCCCACAATATACATTCTTTCTCAATTGACAGTTCAGTTTGCCGGTTTTTAAATGGTTTAAAAGTCTCGGTTTTTTCAGCCCCGTCCCACCCAGTTCAGTATTCGTGCCATCAGTGCATCTTTTGCTGTTTTCCTTGCTATATCCGATGCGGTGAGGGGCCAATTGGAACTGTTTCCATTTGTAGGGTATGCATGGTGGGAGCTGGGTCGTCGTCGTGACCTGGTAGTGGTGAACGGCTTAATGAATCTGCGTGGGATATTGCTTTTCCTGGTCAATAAATGAGCTTGTAACTGTAGGCTGCGAGAAATTCTGACCATCTTGTCATTCTTGGCGATAGGATGTTGAGGGTTGCCTTGTCTCTGGCCAGGATTCCCAGTAGTGGTTTGTGGTCAGTGATTAAGGAAAACATCCTACTGTATAGGTATTCGTGGAAGCGTTTTACCCCTGAGATGGCTGCTAAGGCTTCCCTATCCAGTTGGCTGTAGTTCCTTTCAGTTTTGGTCAACGTTTTGGAATAAAAGGTGATCGGTGCTTCTCTGCCACCTGGTAGAGCGTGGCTGAATATTGCTCCTATGCTGAAAGGTGAAGCATCGCAGGTGACCATCAGGGGTAGTGTGTCACTGTATTGGATCAATACAGATTTAGATGTGATTAAGTCCTTGATTTTTTGGAATGCTGTTTCTTCTTGGTGGCCCCATTTCTAGATGGCTTTTTTATCGAGAATCTATGCAGTGGTTCCGCTATTGTTGCCTTCTGTGGCAGAAAAGCATGATAAAAATTAATGAGTCCCAAAAATGCCTGCAAATCCATTTTGTTTTTTGGTCTGGGAGCTTCTTTTATTGCTCGTATTTTCTTTTTTGTGGGGTGGATTCCTGCTTCATCAATAAGGTATCCTAGGAACTCAACCTGATTTGTGTCAAGTTGGCATTTTTCTTTTTTGACTTTGAGTCCTGCTTCTCTAAATTTCAACAGGACTGCCCTTAATTGGTCTTTTAGTTGTTTTTTATCTTTGGCTGATATTAGTACATCATCAAAGTAGGGAACCACCCCTTTTAGTCCTTGGAGGAGGCATTCCATTAGGCTTTGGAAAACGCCAGGGGCCACGCTGACACCGAATTGTGATCTGTTGCATTTAAAGGCTCCTCTATGTGTTACAATAGTTTGTGCCTCTGCCGTTTCGGAATCAACTGGTAACTGTTGATATGCCTGCATGAGATCGAGCTTCGCAAAGATCTTTCCTCCCCCCAGTGAGTGTAGTAGATGTTGGACTACTGGGATGGGGTATGCGCTCTGTTGCAATGTGTGGTTCAGGGTGGCCTTATAGTCACCACAGATGCGCACGGACCCACCTGGTTTTATGGGGGTTACAATCGGGGTTTCCCATCTCGCATGGTCGATTGACTCTAATATCCCTTGTGCGATAAGCTTGTTCAGTTGCTCATCAACTTTAGGCTTTAATGCAAATGGTACGCATCTGGCTTTAAGCCTGATAGGGGCTATGTTCGGGTTTAGGCTAAATGATATAGGGGTCCCCTATAACTTGCTTAAAGTCCCATCGAATACATCATGGAATTCTTCCATCAGGTCTTTTTCCCAGTCCATCAGGGCGATGCTGTTGATTCCTGTCACTTCAATTCCTAGAGGTTCGAACCATTCTAACCTGAGCAGGCTAGGGCGATCTCAGTCAACGATGGTTAATGGAAGAATTTCAGTGTGTTTTTTAAACTTTACCTTGAAATGTCCCAATCCTACCATGGGTATCTTGTTTCCCTGGTAGTCTTTGATGATCAGGCTTTGTTCTTCGAGTTCTTTTCATTCTATGTCTGGTATCAAGTTTTTTATCATGTTCCATGATACCATTGATAAATACGGGCCAGAATCTACTTCCATCTCACATGGCTCCCCTTCTATTTGGACGTTGACTCAAACCTTCTTAGTGTTTGTTGTTCTGGCTGTCCCAATAGTGATTGTCTGATGTGTTTCTTCCTTCTCATTGAGCCGTTGGCTTCTGTGTTCCCGGCTCCAGCGACGTCCAGCTGGCTTTTCCTTATTTCTGGAGGGGGGGGTTACTGCCTCAGCTTTTGGGACTATAGCTCTTTTTGTTTCGGCAGACCCTTGCAATGTGCCCCCGTTTCTTGCAATGCCTGCAGATGGCATCCAAAAAATGACACTCAGCACGCAGGTGATTTCCCCCACATCCGGCACACTGAAACTCAGGTTTTCTCCCTCATCTTTCTCTCCTGTTGCTTTCTGAGTGGAGTCTGTTTACCTCTTCGTCTTCTTCGGACTCGGTTGATGATTCAATATCTTCATGGTGGGAGGTTGTGGTAGGATGCTTCTGGCCCCCTACTGTGTTCTTTTCTCTATTTTGGCTCGGGCTGTTGGTTGTATTCATCTGCTTCATTTTTGCCACAGACTTCTTTGTTGCTTCGGCTGCAGTTGCTTCAGAGATGGCTTCATTTGCGGTAATGTTGGGATGGTTTAGCAGTTTGCTCTGTAGGGTAGCATCTCTCAATCCAAAGACTATATGATCCCTCATGGCTTCATCCATGTTGAGGAACTCATATGCCCACCCCAATGTCCCTTAGTGCTGCCACGAAGTCTCCAATACTTTTGCCCTCTTGTTGGTTGCGCTTGTAGAATTCATGTCTTCTAATGAGATTGGACACGACAGGCGCGTAATGGTTCCTCAGCATTCGATTCAGGTCTGGTCATGCCATCTGTTTAACATCATTGGGTCTTGCTAATGCCTTTGCCATTTTGAAAATAGTCAGGCTGCAATGTGTCAGGAACACAGCTCTCTTCCTCTGATCAGTGATTCCTTGCAGTTCATTGCTTTCTAAAAACATCAGGAACCTGTCAATATATGATTCCCAGTCTTCTTCGGCTGGGTTGAAAGGTGCGGGTGGCGAATTGTTGCCGGCCATCTCATGGGTCTTTCGGCTGTCGTTGCCACATGCTTATGGTCTTTGTTCCACGTATCCCACCCTCGTCGCCAGTGTTCTATCACCAGATAAAACAGACTCGAAGACCGGAGTTGAATTCAGCTCTTTATTAGCATTTAGTAACTTCAACTGTAGTCGAGCCATGGCAGCCCTTTTTATAGAGGCTGCTCGCAGCTCGCAACCAATGGCATTTATTTAAACTTCCCACCGCTAGGCGGCCAATCTGAAGCTATCATTTTTAACCAATAGTTAAGCTATGTTAACTACCCAATAGAAATGTGGTATTAGAGTATATATATAAGTACTCTACAAGCTTGTTATGGTTTAAGAGTAATTCAAAAACCAATTCCAGTACAAACACAGCCTGGCAACAAATTTCATCATTTTTCTTCATTAGAGTCCTGCTATATTACAGAAACATGCAAAATGAAGACACAAGAATCTATTTTATGCAATGATTGATCTTTATGTACAACACAGTGTTTTAAGTTTCCTCCCAGAGTGAAGATTTCCTTCGAAATGCTCAAGTTAGTCATCAAATTAGAAGAGAGATTAAATCCATTATGTGACCAGCATACATGTCCACCTGAATACAGCTTTAGATGCTATTGTCAAGCATTCTATATTGGTAAAACCAGGTCTTTTTTCCAAGAGCGTCATTTCAGAAAAGACTCTCCAAAATGTGAGAAATAACAGATACTCTAACCATCAACCAGATTTCACATTGCTTGACAAATCTGTTAAAGTTAGTCAAGCGATTGTCTATACTCTGTAATAATTAATTTACATAGAATAATGTATCACATTCTATAGCATATAATGCTCTATGGTCTAAGAAAGACAAAAAAATGGTTTTATTTTTCAAAATGATACATTCACTGGAGGGGTTTGTAAAATCATTCCTTATAATTTCATGGATTGTAGATACAGAATTGAAGCCCTTATACAGGTGAAATTCAAAAAATTAGAATATTGTGCAAAAGTTCATTTATTTCAGTAATGCAACTTAAAAGGTGAAACTAATATATGTGATAGACTCATTACATGCAAAGCAAGATAGTTCAAGCCGTGATTTGTCATAATTGAGATTATTATAATTTACAGCTCATGAAAACCGCAAATCCACAGTCTCAGAAAATTAGAATATTACATGCAATCAATAAAACAAGGATTGTACATAGAACAATATCGGACCTCTGAAAAGTATAAGCATGCAGATATACTCAGTACTTGGTTTGGGTCCCTTTTGCAGCAATTACTGCCTCAATGCAGCGTGACATGGAAGCTATCAGCCTGTGGTACTGCTGAGGTGTTATGGAAGACCAGGATGCTTCAATAGCGGCCTTCAGCTCTTCTGCACTGTTCGGTCTCATGTCTCTCGGCTTTCTCTTGGCAATGCCCCATAGATTCTCTATGGAGTTCAGGTCAGGTGAGTTTGCTGGCCAAGCAAGCACAGCAATCCCACAGTCATTGAACCAGGTTTTGGTGCTTTTGGCAGTGTGGGCAGGTGCCAAGTCCTGCTGGAAAATGAAATCAGCATCCCCATAAAGCTCATCTGCGGAAGGAAGCATGAAGTGCTCCAAAATCTCCTGGTAGATGGCTGCATTGACCCTGGACTTAATGAAGCACAGTGGACCAACACCAGCAGACGACATGGCTCCCCAAATCAACACAGACTGTGGAAACTTCACACTGGACTTCAAGCATCTTGCAGTGTGTGCCTCTCCATTCTTCCTCCAGACTCTAGGTCCTTGGTTTCCAAATGAGATGCTTAAGTTGCTCTCATCAGAAAAGAGGACTTTGGACCACTGAGCAACAGATCACTTCTTTTTTTCTTTAGCTCAGGTAAGACGCTTCTGACATTGCTTGTTGTTCAGGAGCAGCTTGACAAGAGGAATATGACATTTGAAGCCCATGTCCAGGATCCGTCTGTGTGTGGTGGCTCTTGATGCACTCTCCAGCCTCAGTCCACTCCTTGTGAAAGTCCCCAACACTTTTGAATGGCCTTTTCCTGACAATCCTCTCCAGGCTGCGGTTATCCCTGCTGCTTTTGCACCTTTTTCTTCCACTGTTCCCTTCCATATAACTTTATATTAATGTGCTTTGATACAGTACTTTGGGAACATCTAACTTCTTTTGCAATTACCTTTTGAGGTTTTCCCTCCTTATGGAGGGTGTCCATGATGGTTTTCTGCACAACTGTCAGGTCAGCAGTCTTTCCCATGATTATGCTTCCTACTGAACCAGACTGAGAGACCATTGAAAGGCTCACCCTTTGCAGGTGTTATGGCTTAATTAACTGATTAGAGTGGGACACTTTGAGCCTAGAATATTGAACCTTTTCACAATATTCTAATTTTCTGAGATTGTGGATTTGGGGTTTTCATGAGCTGTAAACCATAATCATCTCAATTATGACACATCACGGCTTGAACTATCTTGCTCTGCATGTAATGAGTCTATCTCACATATTAGGTTCCCCTCTTAAGTTGCATTACTGAAATAAATGAACTTTTGCACAATATTCTAATTTTTTGAGTTTCACCTGTATATATGTGAGATATAACTTTGACATCAACAATGGTATTATGATAATGCGGAAACATTTATTTGCACTCAGATAATATACCAGGCTCATTGGAAGTCATAATGGAGGCTTCTCCCCAGAAATTCTGAAACACAGTCACGGACACATTTTAACACATACTGTTATCTGCAAAAACAGTATACAAAGCATTATGAGATCATGGGAAGCGAATCCTGAAATCATGATTGGGATGTACTTTATGACATGTCTTTTATGAACATTAGTCCACATTAAAATAAAGAAAAATGGCTTGTATCAGCATTTATAAAACAATAGAGAATTTCTTGATGAAAAAAACAGGACATAGTATTTGAAATATGGAGACAGTATCAAAATTGCTATGTTGCCCTGAAATCAAGAAAAAGGCGAGAGAAGGCATGCAAAAATAGAGAGAAACCAAGGTTCAAATCTATGCAAAAATGAAAATTTCATTGTGGCCTTTTAGAAGTCACTATCTCTTAATCTACTCCATCACATAAGTGCAAAAGCCGCATTGTGAGCAATCAGGAAAAGTGGCCAGATGCAGCTAATAAATAAGGGACATAATCTAAGGGGCAACAATGCAAAACTTGTTCTTTAATTTGCTCAAGTTCCGTACTAAGTGAAGATATCTTTGATATTGGGTAATAAGGGACAAAAAAATTGATTCTCACACATCATTGAATAAACATTTATACAAATTCTTGCTCTATCCTAAACTTTCCCTCAAGTAAATCCTCTTTTAAATAGGAAATTTTAATTCAAGATGTATAATAAATGTGCATTCCTTTAATTTGAGCATTACTCTAATCTAATGTGAATAAAAATGCCACTTGAGATACAAAAAGCAACAGCCCCTTTAGGGCTAGTGTCATAGCACAAGCAACAAAAGGGAAAACCTTGTTAATCCATTGGAAATATCATGTTAATAAAATGAAAATGAGATAATGACTTTTGTGGCTAGCTGGATCTTGTCTAAAGCCTCTTATGAGCTTCATGTGTCTCAATTAGAAACTATGTCACGTGCACAGCTGCAGGCTGAGCACAGTAACAAAAAGTTCAGTACACTCAGAACACAATGCACATCACCCTTCACATAAAAAAATGGAAATGGATTCCTTATTATTGCAACTTCTTTCTAAATGCTATGGAAGAAGTTAGAAGTATTGTTGCAGGATTCTAAATAAACTTTACAGAGAGATGCAGTAATTAATTCAAATACAACCTCTTAAGGGATCTGCAGTTATTTTTCCAACGTATAGCTCGATATACTGCATTTACTACACAAATACTGAAAACAAATATTTTAACAAAATGTTGTGATAATATGTTTGTGTTTGTTCCAAAATACGTAATGGAAATATCTTGGATCTATTTTTAGTGACTATTCTGAACAAAGATCAGTGATGCAATTCAAGAAATTTAACAACTGGTTTTCCCTAACGACCAGCTGGTTAGGTGTGGCTGGGGGGGGGGGGTTCATGTGACTGAATGGGCATGACCAACTTGACATAACTCAGGTGAGGTGGCACAGGTGGGCTGAAGCGGCAGTAGCAATGACCAGAGCTTTAGTGTGGGAGCGAACACCCCTGTACTTTTGTTTGCGCAGCAACAGCATTCTTCCTTTGTCGCAATACATTTGCACTCAAGGCAGCCCTTTCCTCCTGCCATTTGGGCTCGGAGCTGTAAGCCACATCTGTGAAGCACTGCGGTAGAGCGAAGCAGTTGGGTCCGATTGTCCAATGCCTCATCTCTTGCTAGGTCTCTCTGCCTGACAGTCAAGTGTTTAAAAAGATTTTTGCAGCAGAAAACAGCAGGTGGCTACTTATGACCTTTATTGGTACAGCTGGGCATGACTTGGTCACTTGGAGAGAGGCATGACCTGCTCTCCACCCTGAGACACTGGCCTGCCTCATTGCCTGCCCACTAAGCTGACCTGTGCTACTGCTACATCACCTCATGGCCTGCCCCCTGGGCCAACCCATGCCATTGCGGTGGCTGCCTCATGGCCTGCCCACTGACCCAACCCACGCAGCTGCCACCACCGCTGCTGTTGCTGCTTCATGGCCGAAGTAGCCTTTAGCGTGCTTCTTAGTGGGGGAGATAGGGTCCCTTGTCCTCCTGGAGACCATTACAACACAGAGCCACAATGCAACCCTGCCCCACTCACCCCTGGCAATAGCAGCAGTGTCAGCTGTGGCCAGGTCAGGTCAGTGGGCAGGCCATGAGGCAGTGGCAGTGGCCAGGTCGGCAGGCCATGAGGTAGCCACAGCGATGGCACAAGTTGGTTCAGCGGGCAGGCAATGAGTTGGTGGCAGAGAACATGGCAGGCCAGTAGGTTGCCCATCTCCCTGAGCAGGTTGCCCATCTCCCTGAGAGATCAAGGCTTGCCCAGCTGCACCAGTAAAGGCTGGAAGTAGCTGCCCACCATTTCTTGCTGCAAAAATCTTTTTAAAAACTTGACTGTTGGGCAGCAAGACCCAGGAAGAGATGAGGCACTGGAGAATCAGGCCTGGCCACTTCTCTCCACTGCAATCCTTCCCAGATGTAGCTTACAGCTCCGAGCCCGAAGGGGCAGGTAGGTGAGGGCTGCCTTGAGTGCAAAAATGTTCCAAGACAAAGGCAGAATGCTGTTGCTGTGCAAAGGCAAGTACAGGGGTACTTCTTTCCCACTCTAAGGTTCCAGCCATTGCCACCACCACTTCAGCCACCCGCGTCACCCCACCTTGTCACAATAGCACTATTACTTCACTCCAGCAGGTGAGTACTGCGCTACTCCTTGCACCACTTCTTGTACCACCATCTATGGGGAAGTTTGCCATCCTTGCCTGGAGCAAGACTTTACCTTCTCCCGCCAGGCAAGGAATGACAGGGAGGAAAGGGGCAAGCAGCGGGGCCACTCAGTTGTGAGATCAGCTGGTTTGCTGAACTGCACAAACAACTGGTTTGTGTGAACCGGTGCAAATTGGCTGAATCCCACCACTGACAAAGACACATGTATGATAGCAATAGTCACTCTGAATAAATTATTTATTAGCAACCCTTTTAAAATTTTTGAGAGATTATAGAAGAAACTTATATACAGTATCACCATCATCATTATTTTAGCCACTGTCTGTCCGCCTTTTCTGCACATTTTCAACCTATACGGTCCTGAGCTCTCTTTTACCAATTGGGCCACGTCAATGAAAGAGACCTAAAACAAGATTGATCAATGAACATCAGAAAATATATGGCAGTATATATAATTAATTGCTAATTTGTTCAAATGTTCAAATAGCAGCTGCTGAAAACTTGGAAACTTTGAATGCATTGAGGAAAATTAAAATAAAAAAAAATAAAAATAAAATTATTTATTAAAATATAATAAATAATTTTAAAAATTTACTAAAATAAGTTTGGATAATATACCATAAATTTGAATGAAAAATCAGAGCATATTACAATCTCAAGAGTGGTAAAAAATATCAAATATATTTTCTTTAATTTGAAAACCAAGCCAAATTAACATCAACCACTATTTTAAAGATGTTTCAAAAGATTTAGTTACTGTCCTTTTAATAGTTGATTTTATGATTATGTCATAATCATAGTGCCATCAAATCAACATCAGTGTCAAATATATTTCAACCATAAAGAGGTGTAATACATTCAAAAGCATTCTAGCATATACCTGATTTGGTTGAGTATTTCATTTTGGCTAGATAGTAATCTGAAGGTGAATTAGGGATAAAGAGAAGATGCTAATGTTTCGCTAAATATTATCCCCAGTACAATGATGTGTCACAATGGTGACTATACAGTTTGGAAGGACACTTTTGTTCTACCATGTTTCTCATAATATAAGTCCGGGCCTTATTTTTTTGGGGGGGGGTGGTGGTGAAAAAAATGGCTAGGACGTCTTTTCAGGGGTGAATTAATTCCCTCCCCCTGCACACCAGCGCCATCTCCAAAAACAGAGTCTGAGTCACTCCCGCTTTTCCCCCGTCTCCGTAACAACAGGAAAAAAAGATTTTGAGGTACCTGGGAGCGCCGCGTGCTGCATTTTGGTTTAATCCCAAGCAGCTGGGTGGGTGTGAGAAGAGTGGAGTGAGAGTCTCTGCTGCTGCTACCCTTGGTGCTCCAGCCTCATGCTCTGCAAGTTTGCAAAAGTCCCAGTGCGCAGCCCGTTCCTGCATTCCAAGTGCCCAGGCCGAGCTGCAGCTATCCCTCTCTCGCCAGCGCCGTCTCCAATAACAGCAGCAGCAGCGGTGGGAACCATGGAAGTTATGAAGGCGGCTCCCCCACCCGAGAAGCGGCTGAAATGCTTCCACGGTTCCTGCCGCTGCTGCTGCTGCTGCTGCTATTGGAGACGGCACTGGCGAGAGAGGGATAGCTGCAGCTTGGCCTGGGCACTTGGAAAGCAGGAACGGGCTGCGTACTGGGACTTTTGCAAACTTGCAGAGCCCGAGGTTGGAGCACCAAGGGTAGCAGCAGCAGAGACGCTCGCTCGGCTCTTCTCATGCCCACCCAGCCACTCGGGATTAAACCAAAACGCAGCACACAACGCTCCCAGGTACCTCAAAATGTTTTTTTTTCTGTTGTTACAGGGATGGGGGAAAAGCAGAAGCGACTCAGACACTGCTGTTGGAGATGCACTGGCGAGAAAGGTGCTAGCACTGGTGGGAACCATGGAAGCTACGGAGGCCTGAGAAGTGGCTGAAACGCTGCTGGACATCCATGCCGACACCGCCCGCCTGCTGACCTGGATAAGAGAGGGGTAAGGGAGCCCTCCGTGCTCCACCATAGTGTTAGGAGCAACTGATGGTGAGGCGTAGCTTCCTGCAGGGCATTCCTAATGGCAAGTTCCCCCCCTGCCTTCCCCCCCTGCCTTCCCCCCCAATTTTGCATGTTTTAAACTAGGCCTAAATTTGGGGAGGAGGGGCTTAATTTCATTTTATGCCTAGAAAACATTCTGGGTCTTCCTATTGGGGGGGGCGTATTGTTGGAGAAACACGGCAGGCTCGTAAAGTTGACTGAATAAATTTTTCATCTATTTTTATCCTTTGAATTAGACTTTTGTGAACTGAAAGGAAAACTTAATATTTAAAAATTGAATTGCAGTATTTTACATTAAGATGTAGTTAGTAGCAATGATTTTGAATGGAAATCAACAACATTTAAAAATAGCCAAATATCCATCTTCAGTCTTATTCAATACTGGTAATTTACTTTTTTGCTACTGTTGCAATTGTTCAATATAATCCACTATAATTTATTTTGCTACTATTTCAAAAAAAATCTAACAAGGACTATGATGTGAACTAACAAATCATATTATGAATAGTTGTGCATCCTGAAGATATTGACAAACTGCTTAGAGATTTGAGTTTTTTACTTATCTTATTTTGAAAATCACATCAGGGCTGGATTAATGTATGAACCTCATCCCGTTTATCTTTTTAAAGACAATAGAATAATTCCTTTAAGAACTCTGTTGAAGGCCAGTAAGAATAACTTTTTTGTGGCAGCTTTAGTTGAATCACCTCTCCAAATTCTAGGGCAGGGTTGTCAAACTCATGTCATCACAGCAGCGTCATGTGATGTGTGAGGGCTTTTTCCCCCTTTGCTAAACCGGGCCAGTGTGTGACACATCTGGCTCATAGGCTGGAAGTTTGACAGTCCTGTTCTATTGTCAAGTTTTCTGCTTACATACCCTCCGATACTAATTTAGAGACAGTCTTAATCAAAATTATTATAACATTGTTCAGCTTTTAAAAATGATCTGTCTTTAGATTTAGTCATGAAATTATTCAGCAATGGACTGAAATAACTCTCTCTCTCTCTCTCTCTCTCTCTCTCTCTCACACACACACACACACACACACACACGGAAAGGAGTGGGAAGGAGGGACAGAGGGAGGGAGGGAAGAGAGAGAGAGAGAGAGAGAGAGAGAGAGAAACACAAACACAGATAAATACATTCACATATACACAAAGATACTGAGGCAGAAAGAGAAAAGCATATAAATTTCTTCCTTAATGTGTGGTTCACTTCAACAATTTCATAACATACCAGCAACTTCTAGACTTCTGAGTGGACTATGGCACGGTAAATGAACAATATACACATTTTGTTGTGATCAAAAGCATTTCTGGCAAATAAAAAAATGTAGGTATAAAGTAAAAATGGATTTTATGTTGATGCAATATGCTATGAAAGAAATCATCATAGTCTGTGTTAAGGCAACATCGGTTGCAGTCTGAGTTAAGGTAACATCTGAAAAAAGATACATTATGTTCTTCAGCTGCTGAGTAAAATCCAAAGATGTGTGAAGGACTATTCCTCTGCATTATCTCTACTTCATGGGATCTACTGGCCATCTAAAGATAGAATTACTCCTTGGAATTTTATTAATGGAACCCTCCATTGATTAGTGGAATTTATGGGGTATTAACATACTCTTTTCTTAGCTTTTATGATTTATGCTGTTCAATTAACACTGTTTTATAACTGCTTAAGCCTGAACTGAAAAATTAACCTATCAAAGATTTAAAAAATATGATGAACTAATACCTTTCCATCCTGCTAATCTTTATAGATGGTTACTCTTTAAAGTTTCTTTACCTGAAAATATTACTATTATCATAGTTTGTCATAGTTTGTCAGTCAGGTGTTTAGATTGGATTTGGTATTTTTATCCACCTATCAAGAGCTTCACAAGGACATGGGATAGGCAGATGTTGTTAAAGGTATGTAATGTAAGATGTAAACTGCTTCAAATAAAGCTGCCTTTTGTAATTGATGGATGAGTGATTTGGTTAATGCCAGAGGTGCTCAATTGGTGCTGCAGATGTTTTGGGATTTCACCCAAGACATTTGTTATTATTTGTAATATCCTTACTTTCTTTTTTCACAGTTATTTTACTTCTATGTACAAGTCTTTGTATTATGTGATTTTCTCTAATTCTCTCTCTTCTATTTTGCTTTCTCCAGATACTGCCACATCCATTATCCAGACTCTTTCTTTCTTTCTTTCTTTCTTTCTTTCTTTCTTTCTTTCTTTCTTTCTTTCTTTCTTTCTTTCTTTCTTTCTTTCTTTCTTTCTTCTTTCTTTCTTTCTTTCTTTCTTTCTGACAATTGTTTTTTTAAACAAATTTTATTAATTTTCAAAGACAATACACAGACAAACAAAACATAAAATGTAAGAACATAGAACATCTTTTCTAAGAACTACTTAACAAAACAAATAAAACATCTTATTTAAGTACAACATAATTTTAAATTATCACATTTCCATACAAACACAATTTAATATACATCTTATGTATTCAACTTCATATCTTATTACTCTTTTTCCAACTTCTCACTGTTTCTTCCTTTACTTCTGTTCAATTTTACTCATTAAACTTATACTTTCATCTATTTCATATTTCTATGTTTCATATTATTACTGTTTCATATGTTCTTATCCAACATTATTAATTCTCAATAAACAAACATAAACAAAATACATAACATAAAGACATAAAACTTCTTTTTAGAAAGCGGCTTAACCCCGGGTTACAACTTTTTGTACAGACATAAATCAAATTCACCTTATATGCTATTTCATATCTTATTTAACATTCTATATTTTCCATATGTCTTCTCCCCTCTTTTCACTCTCTTAATTCTCTTATTTATTTAATCTCAATTTAAATCATTATACTTGTATCTTTTGTCCGTTCTTTTTTAATTATCTATTTATCTTTTCTCTTTAATACAAACTTTTTCCTGTAATCACTGGTTGAAGTATGACACCTTTCTATCTTTCCCACAAATTTAACACTTAAAATAATACATAATTTCCATTCTGATTCTGCTTAGTACATTCTATATAACATTTTAAAATAAAAAACATAATGAGCCTATAGTATGGTAAAAGCAATGTTCCATAACAAATTAATTAATTAAACTCTATTAGTTAATTCTTAGACATTTTACACATTCTCTACAATGTTTTATTAACACATGTTATACCAATTTTCTAACTCTATTTCAAATACAAATACTACAATACAATCTTATGTACTTTTGCAGAATCTCTTTTTAGATTATATTTTACCCTGTCTCTGAAAAAAACCTGTTTAACATCTTGTTTTAAGCCTTTATAACTTCTCTTCACTTTTTCCCTTCGTTCCTTGTCAAATCTAGCCTTTTTACACCCCCCCCCTCAATCTCCAGCCTCTTAGTTTCCCCTCTCTGTTGTATTCATCTTTTCTGTTGCTTTCTGACATTATATCAATTTTTCACCTTATTTTTTCCTTTCTTGGTTGTTTTTTTAGAACTTAAATTCTCCATTTTCTTGTCCTTTTAACCCTTTTCTTCCTCAATTAAAATTATATGTCCATTAAAGATGGCTTCTTCTTCTTCATCCCAACCTTCTTGTTGTTGCATTTCCTGATAAGTAGAAATCGCCATTTCTAAGAAGCAAAAAATAGATCCAAAAGAGCCCTTGCCTTCTTCTTCCTCTTCTTTTAACTTTTCAAATTCCATTTTCAATTCTTCAACAGATACCATTGTGATAATTTTTTTTAAACAATCCAAATGTTTTTTTAGTCTTTCAAAAGATAGTTTAAAAAAGTCCCAAAGTCATCAAGCAATCAAAGTCAGCACAAACTGTTTTATTTAGCACTTTCTTCTTTTAATACTTTCTCTTCCTGGGGTAGAATTCAATTACACAATTCCAAGGTAATTTTTGGAAGTTTTATTGCAATTTAATCTCTGATCTTATAAGCTCCAAGCAGTCTCCTTCAACAAATCTTGGTATAAATCATTTACCTCTCTTCCTTCCCACTTATAGCAAAAAGATTTTAATTTTTAAATGCCAGTGTTTAGAAATCTAATGTCCACTTGGCTTTAATTTTCAAAATTAGTACCTTCTGCTGCCAAAGCAGGTGTTTCCGATTTCCATCTGCTGTCTCCATAGGGAAGGAAAGTGAGGAGAAAAAAAAAAGCTTTCCCTTTCATTTTCAACCGCAGCTTTGCAATCCTCTTGAGAACAATGTATCACTTAAAGAGCCAAAGTTCCAGGGTATTCAGATGTTGCTTGTCGTCCCGGTTCAGCCAAAAGCTTTCACTTTCTCAACTTTCTCCTGCACAAAACTTGTCCAGTTGAGAGGTTCTTTGTGGCGGCCATTGCTGACTACCGCTCCACCACCTTTGGAAAAGGGAGTTAAGCCAGCTGGGGAAGGGGGTTGCGATGCCCCCAGACCCCTGCCCAGATCTCCCCTCTCTTCAGTTATCCCTACAGAATAACTATAGCCTCCCAATCCAACTGGATCGAAGGCACTCCAGCAGCGAGCGTGGCAGGGATTGCGCACAAATGCGAATTCCTGCCACCTCCGAAGCCTGACAAACCTGATAAACTTCTTCATTGTCTATTACTTTATCTATTTTATGGTCCCACCAGTTCCTGTTTGCAGACAAATCATATTTCTTGCAAATAGTCCAATGCACAATTGTTTCTACTTTATCATACTATAGTTTGTAGACAGTATGTCTTCTTGAAGCACCTAACTAGATAGTCCACCGTTTCTTCTTCTTCTTTTCAGACATGATATTTGCTCCCAGTTCTGGGAGGCATTTTCTGTATGTGTTTCTTCTGAAACTTGGTCTTGTGCAGGCAGAATTACCCCCCCCTCCTCCAATATTTGGTCTGTTCAGTATTCAATAAATCTTCATCACAGATATTCTTCTCATGTTCTTTTTTCTTCAACTATTTGGTGTACTGTAACATTCCACACCTACTTATGTTCTTTGGTAAGTAGAATCTTTAAATAATACTGCATGGATGAAGGGTTCATTCATTATTTTTCTGGTGTTCCTATCCAGGGCTTTTACTTCTGCTTGAGTCCAGCCAACTAATCCAGTTGTGTATTTAATGACTGGTATTGCTCATGTGCTAATCACCTTGATGGTGTTTCCTCCACTGAGCTTAGACTTTAAGATCTTCTTCACTCTCATGATGCAATCACTTCTAACTTTCTTCTTGATTTCAGGGTGCTGTTGTTGTCAGCTTGAAGGAAGCCTGAGCATTTCTTAAAAGCCCTGGTTAATGAAAGAATGCCCTCTAAATACTGGAGACACCAAACTAGTCAACAAAAAAGACTAAATGAAGAATAGAACAGAGACATGGCAAAGGCAAAGTATTACATGGCCAGTACATATTATTGTTACAGATGATACTAAGGTAATATACTGCAATTTGAATTCACTAGTGAATAACTATGCTGTCTGATAAATATTCATTTGTATCTAGCATATGAAATTAAATTCTAAAGAGAGAGGGAGAGACGTGCATTGATATCAACAGGGGCCTAACCCGAAATCATCACAAGATACTCATATCTCTGCAAATACTTCGTCTAAATATAACCTCTTCATATATAATGAGGTTAATATTCCCATTATTTCTGGCATTATTTTTTAAAATGTAGCTTTTTAAGAGGGCAATCATTATACATTCATTTAGTATTCATAGGAAGAGCAATGACTATAATGAATTCATTTGATATTCATATGAATGTCACATGCACTTCCATTGAGATACTACCATAATTTTTCTTTAGTGAAGCTGCTCTCCCACAGACTTTCCACTTATCACTGCTATTTTTCCTATTATTCATCACACAGAGGAGAAAAAACACTGAAATTAAAGAGACCACATAAAGATATATAGCCCTTTACTTTTTTTGCAAGACCAATTCCAATAGCATTTCTTGTCTATGTAATTTTCTTATAATCCAAAACCATGTATTGAAAATTAGGCATCTGTAAAAAAAATTTTTTTTTGCTATGGTATGAGTCTGGATTTAGAAATGCAACTTTCAGCAGGATTGATATCATCATCTCACCTGAGAAAAATGAAGAAAAATCTGACTGTTAGAAGAAGCTATAAAATAAAATATGCTGCTGAAAGTTGTCTATTAACAATTGAAGGGGTTGGTTTTTTTAAAGGACACAGAAGAATACACTGGAGAAACATACATACTAAAGAATGAAAGTGGATAATTTGCTTTTCCTTTTAAATGTTCCTGAGCATTAAAAGCTATTTTCTGAGTTCACAATGTGGTGTCTGGGGGCAAAAATGAGCTTGATAACATGCTATGTGGTATTCTTAAAAAAAAAAAAAAGCATTGCTGCTGAATATGTTACTTATTTTCTGTGTATTTTGTGTCCAATCATTTTATGAGCGATCTCATAGCATCCCTTCAACATGCTTAATGTACCCATTGGCCAGAAAGTTTAGCATCCTGAGCTATATAAATTAGAATGAAATACATTAAAAAGGATGTGTGTTAAAAGATGTATGTTAAATGGATATGTGTTATATTGCAAGTATAAACATAAAGTTTCTATATAACTAACGTACTAGGTAAGAATACCATTCCAATAATTTTCTAAAGTAGTCCTTTCAAATGAAGATTATTATGTTCACAACAGTTCATACCTTTCCAGAAAATGTGTTAGTCAGAGAAAGTGATAACAGACTGCTCCTGATGTTTTGATATTGATTATTATTGTTATTGGTGTCTGCATGATTTCAGATGAAAATTCAAATTTCCTGCAGCACAGATTTATAGTTGATAAGTGCATTTGTAATTAATAAAGAAGAGTTCAGCTGAGCAGTAAAAGAAGTATGAAAGTAAGCTTAGAATGAGAAATGTCAAAGTCATTATATTTCTCAATTGTTCTAAAATGTCTCAATCAATGTTCTCCTGTTTTATTTCCATGTGTTACTTTTTAAAATTACCCACAAGATTCAGGATAGCCAATGGTCATTTGTTCTTAAATGTTAGATTTATTTTTTTTCTTCCATAAATCAACATTTTTGATGTACACTGGGTAGAGAAGACAATAAGAGCTCCAAAGTCATGCACTGAGTTTCTGTGGTTGAGGGTAGACTAGAAACTCATGTATCTTACTCTGCTTTAATCTCTACATTACAGCGATTGATTGCAAGACACATATCCATTATAGAAATGGTCATCCTTCCTGAAATGGAACACTGCATAGCCCTGAACATTATCAGGTGTCTTGTAGAGACATGAGCTTCATAAGACCACTGATTTCACATTCTAAAATGGTTTAGCCACACTGCTGGATTTGTGACTTTCCATTCTTCTCTACTGGCTGCAAAATTTTGGATGTCTCCTCTCTAACAAAGTTGTCATCTGCAGCCAAAGATCCTGGACTTTTTCAAGTTCCACTTTGCCCATTTGCATCTGAGAGTTATGGGGCTGACGGAGTGTTTAAATATCAAATTTTCGTTAGATAATTAATAAAGCAAACTATTTTACAGTTTTGTACTCAACATGCAGTTTTTTCTCAGATTAAGTCAGTTTGGGCCAAGTTAGTGAATCTATTAATAATCCATCACTGGAGCCAAGACTCAGAATCAAGTGTAAAAATACAAAATATTAATTTTGCTAATGCTGCATTAATAATCACATCTAGACAACAAAGATTCAGCAGTGACCCATCATATAATTTGTCTCAAGAAAGAATAAAACAGTATTTACTGTAGTGTCTTTTCTAGCAATGATATTTTTGCAGTCTAAGATATTTGCATTTAAATGTGATTGCTTCATTCTCTAGCAGTCGTACCTTCTGCAATATTCAGTCTATACTAATTCTTGTGTGACATTCATTTTTAGATATATTCATTTTTATATTACATTATTTTGATTCTTGATATTACATTATTTTATCTGAACATTACATAGAAATAATGACTAAAGAGTTATTCATTTTATTGGCACTCTTAAAAGCAACTACAAAATGCTATTTTAATAAAGGCAGTCTTAGACTTACCACTTTTATTTATTTCCCTTCAAATTTTTATTATTATTAAGATAAAAACAGTTAAAGCATTTGGGTGGGCTGGGAAAAGTGGCAAATTAAGTATGAGAAGGATATTTATTGTAAATTCCTTCTCCTTAGTTAAAACATATAAATCACAATTTATAACACAACCTAATGACAAAGAAAATGAGAATAATTTATGACAATCAAATTCTGCTTATGAAGAAATTGGATCTCAAGTTTCAAAATTATTCTATCTGCAAAACTAAAGTGAAAAGAAACCAAGATGTGTGTATTTTGAATCCTTAGCAAAATATATTAATGACACATAAAATCCAATGGGTATTTTTAATGTAAGAAAAATTCTGCTGCTGGGCTATATTATATCAAAAATCTTATAGAACATGAAGGATTTGTTTTGTTTGAATTTTTAAATATAATGGCTGTACACATTTGATGATGTGTACATTTCCTTTTGCAAAATATAAAACCTTAACTAATTTGAATTTGGAAAAGAGACCTTTTTCCAGAAAGGTCAGATATTACTTGGAGTAAAAATACAGCAGCTTAAGTTAGAAGTATGTAAGGATGGGAATTACAATATTTAACATATATGCTTTTTTCCATAGGAAAGAAAGAAATATTTTCTCCACTCCTTTCTTATGTCATGTCTGGAATAACATGTGAGTTTTAATTTCTAGGTTTAAGCTAGCTCAGTGGCCTGTGAAAACATCAGTCATTTTTCCAGAATGTTTGTTTTATCTACTGTATGTAGGTCCCTCTAAAATTTAGAGTCTGCCTATATTATTATCTGTTTCCTGACCAGTAATGATACGTTTGATCCTGTCTTCCTCCTATAAAAACCTAGGTGGTGATTCTGAAAGTGTCATGTTTTTTTTCTGCAAAATGCACTAAGCATACCTACACAAAAATCCTAACATGGGATTCTGTCATACAGAAATCTGAATAGAATGTCAAACGAAATGTTTTGATAAGGCTCATCGAATTCAATATTTTTTTCCAGCATGTATTTAACATTTCTGCCATTTTAATGGGGCATATTAACACAATTTGAGAATAGGTTTTACATTTATTACAGATTAATTATAGTTTCCTACACTTTGCTGTACAGTATGTTCCTTTAGTATAGATGGTGTCTCTGTTCATATACAGGAAGTAACAAAACATTTATTCTACTTATTTCTTCTGCTGTGTACGAAACAACATGTGAGATCTCATTTGTCCATTAAATGGCTAACTTGGTGGCTTCTGCGAAACTTAATAGCTTTTCCAGAACATCTGTTTTTATCTATGTAGGTTCATAACTGTTTTTCCAGATGTAGTCTGCACAGAAAAATTTCACTGGGATGTTGAACATACTTAGACAGAATTTAGACAGAACTTCTACATATTTGGCTATTAGCTCCTAATCATTTTCAGTGAGAAGGTATTATGTTGACTATCAACTGAAACAGCTGAATTGCCACAGTTTCATAGTTAGAATTTTGTATCTATAGTTTCCAGTTCAAAGATTCCAAGTAATTCAAATGTGCATGTATATTTCTAATGTAAAGGTAAAGATTTCCCCTATCCAGTAATATAGGACACTAGGCAGCAATGCTCATCTCCGTTTCTTAGCAGAGGGAGCCAGCATTGACAAGCTATATGGAAAAGGATTAAGCCTTTTCTTGCATTGCTGGCCCAAATGCTTCTAGGCTAGTCAATTTCAGAAAACATGGTAGCCCCAAAATGTATATTCCAAAACTGTCCAATCTTAGAGTATCATTGACATGTGATTAAGGTTATCCAGGCTGCCCACCTTTGGCCCAAATCATTGGCAATCTCCAAAATTTGCAGAATAAAAGTTCTGGGGATACAGCTAAGATGGATATTCATTTATAGAAAATTCTTCTTCAAAGCAAAATGTATCACTTCTTTATTCCAATAAAGAAAATCATGTTGTGACTCACTTAATCAATGTGAATCTAAGTTACTTAGTCCAAGCCTAGTATCTGTATCATATGATTTGATCTTTACTTTCAGAATATAATATTTAACAAAAGTATTATAGATGTACACATAATTGTACATGTACCAAAATAGGTAAATGTCTATTTGTACTTCCTTATTTGACCTAAAACTAAATTCTAAAGTTTACAATTTTACAATTTTTATTTTTATTTAATTTTCATAGTATATTCCATTGCACATTGTTTGTGAACCTTTATCCAAGTTAACCAATAATATTTTGTTATAATTGGGTATATTTTACCCACATAGCCCTCAAATATAATAGATTTTAAATGTTCATTTGGTTATCTGTATCTCTAATATGTGGTATCTCTCTTTAATAAAAGACTGTTTATCAGAAAGCATTTACCCTTTTAGAAATGATTCCAATTAATTTATTTCTCCAGAAGTTTTGTGATGTTATTTTTTATTAATATTTCTAGAATCTTGCCTACCACTGATTGAAGTCAAACATACTGGTCTATTAATTCCTATTTCTCTTCCTGGTTCTTTTTCTTTTTCTTTCAGGCCAAGGTTATAGTTTCTTCTTTTTAGTCCCTTGATGTTTTTCCTTTCTCAGAGGAATTACAATAAAATCTCCATTATTGAACCAGTAATCTTTTCAGTGATCTTGTTAAAGATTCCTCAGTACATGCCCTCTTCCAGCATGAAATTTCTAGCCTCCAGCGAATTAACTTACATTAAATTTATTTTGATATGAAACTATCATGTCCTACAAAATTTACTTTATGCAGGTTCATGAATACAGAGAAGAAAAATAAGCCAGGCAATGGGGATTCGGGTTTAATGCAACCAAATCCCTTTATACGGTTTGATGTGCTCTACATAAATGTTTCTTGGTTGCTAGTGACTAACATATCAGAATAGAAATAGCAATAACAAACTTATATAGGGCTTCATAGTGATTTACACCCCTCTCTAAGTGGTTTACAGAGTCGGCATATTTCCCCCAACAATCTGGGTCCTCATTTTACTGACTTTGTAAGGATGGGAGGTTGAGTGAACCTTGACCGATCAAGATCAAACCACTGGCGGTTGGCAGAGTTAGTTTGCAATACTGCATCCTAAGCACTGCGCCACCATGGCTCTTTGGTGGATGTTTGCATCCAATGTTTATACAGGCACTTGCCCAATATGGGACACTCTTAGCTGAATGAAATATATTTGAGGGTAGTGAATGGGTTTATCAGATGGCTTGAGTTAGCATATTAATAGTATTATAAAAACTCTGAATAAATTAATTGTTGGGGAACAATCAATGCCTAAGCAACCAACATAGATCTCCTTGTATGTTAAGGGGATTTTCATTTAACTAAGGATTACCTTGTCTGATAAGAGTAATAGCCTGCAACAGGAAAGCTGATAGCATAAAATGAAACCAGAGAGAACTAGATATCTATACACTGATAACATTTATAAGAGCTGTTTTTTGTTGTTAGATTTGTCATGCATTCCTAGAACAATGAGGAGGAGCAATCCAGGGAGAGAATCTTTAGATTTATATGTTGAATTGGTTAATGCATTATTACCATTGTGAATGTGATGCTCATTGTACTTCTGGAGGATATTTATCTCTTGGGAAAAATAGCTCATCCTATTACAAGAATATTAGACTTACTACCAGTTATTTCAGCCTGTTGGAAAACAGCCTTTAAAAAACATTCCTTAATAGCAGTCTGAGTTGTTTGTTACAAAGCAGTCTCAGATGACACCACCAACTCACAATTAAAAAGCTGAAAAATGTTAATATTAAAAATGTAAATAAGGAGCAATTCTTCAGAGGGAAGTGGAGATTTGTCCTTAAAAAAGGATATGCTTTACTTAACTAAAGCTAATTAGCTGTGATCTTCACATAAATGGCAAATTCTAATCCTTTTGTATTGATAATTTTCATATATTTTTTAAAAAGCTGATAAATGATTACACTTAGAAGTTTATAACATGTTCACAGTGATTCCAAATAAGGGGAAGGGGAAAGAGAAGGATTCACATCCTTATTTCATGTTATGTTCTATAAGGAACACTCTAAGTCAATAGTATATCATTTTAAATAACATCTACGTATAAGTACTATCAATATTATTTTTGTGTTGCCTTGAAAAAAATCAAACTTATACATTATATTCTATGTAGTTATAGCAAATTATTTAAGATGAAACATTTAGTATGTACAAGGTATATTGTTATTTATTTATTACATGTCTTTACTTTTACCTGAGTAGTTAAAAACAAATATCCTGACATAATAATTGGGTTGATGACTAGTAAGTCTATCTGGGGTTTCACCTTCTTGAGGCAGTCACTGACATGCCATTTGTCCAAATTTATTACCACACCAGTCATTTTCTCAGAGGCAGTTGCCATATAAGACTGTTGATAGCATCTCCTTATACCACATGAATGTAATTCTCAGGACTACAGGGACCTATAGTATTAGTAAACAATCCAATTTACCAATATACACTCCAATTCAATATTAAATGCCAAAATAAGGGTATTATTGAACAACTATTTCTTCTGTATTATGTTTGGACTACTTGCCACAATATTATATACACTCGCTCTTGTGGAGGGGTAGCTTATATGGAATGATTAGCTCAAAGTTGCCCAAGGAACATTATGATCAAGTCATCACACAGCATGTGACGGGGTCCCATCATTTGCTTACCCACATAGCAGTTCAAAAGTGTGCAAACATGAGTAGATAACTAGGTCCCACTAACACTTCAGTGGGCACATTAATGAAAACATGAAAGCAGCCTTCAACAAGGCTTTTTCTGGATAGTGGTGATGTCACCAGCTAATTCTTTTCACTTGGAAGTGCAATCAGATAATATTTTGTTTTTTAATCAGGAGTATATTGAATAATATTAGTTGCATAATATAGAATTGAGCTTGTCAACTGGAAGTTGGCAATTGGCAGAGACCCCAAGGACCACATGATGGGTGAGGGCCCATTATTGTCCCATTCAAAAGCAGTTCAAAAGCAGTTCAAAAGCAAATAGATAAGTGCAAGTAGATAAATGCAAGTAGATAAATAGGTACCATTTTGATGGGAAGGCAATAGTGTTCCATTCTCCTAGGTGTATAATTATTCTAACCACCTGGCCATGGAAGCATTTTCAACAATATTGGCTCTCTTGGCTAGGAAACAGAGATGATCACCACACTGTAAAGTTAGACATGACTGGACAGCTACAATAAGTCCATTTTAAAACTTGTCCGTTTCCAAATTTATATATTTACTCAATCAATTATAAGGACTGACCACTTTCTGAGTAAGGACAATGCAATGGCTCAGTGGTTAAGATGCTAGACTTGTCATCTGGAAAGACAACAGCCCAGATTTGAGACCCAAGCGTCACATGACAGGGTGCGCTCCTGTTACCACAGCGCCTGCTAATTAGCAGTTTGAAAGCATATAAGTTCAAGCAGACAAATAGGTATTGCTTTGGTGGGAAAGTACAAGTGCTCCATGACATTGTGCTGGCAACATCATCCCTGAAATGTCTTTGGACAGCACTAGCTCAATGGCCTTGAAATGAAGATTAGCAGTGTCCCCTATATTCAGTTATGAGTAAATTGTCAGTGACTCTTTTTCCTCCACTTGACAAGTAACAATTATTGCACTATGATCATTTCCCCTCAAATGTGTTCTAATTAGACCCCCTTGTTAGAAGGTAGATTCAATCTTCTCAACTTTATTTTAAATGTTCTCCCTTTATTAATTGTGTACATATTTCATCTGACAAGGGAAAAAATGATCTAATGCTTTTTAGTGCCTTATCTAAGACATCACTGTGTTAATAGCTTCACCAAGCCATATTTTGATTACAAGGTTCATATACTATCAAATTTATGCCATGTTTTATATCCTTTTAGACTCTTCTTGATGGACAGTTGTTGCTGTAATTATTTACAAATTATCTATTCCACTGTCACTTCCAGTCAGAGATATCATCTAATATATCCATATGCCTTTTAGCAGCTGCATTTAGGTGTTCCTGAAAGTTTCTAGAAATCAGTTGGAATTGTTACCACCAGCAATTTACAATGCGTAAATTTCAATTTACTCATCTAGTGATATATCTCTTTCTCCCTCCTTCCCTCTCCCTCCCTCTTGCGCTCTCTCTCTCTTTCTCTCTTTCCCTCCCTCTCCCTCTCTCCTAAAGATATCCTTGTAAGGATATCTGCTGAGTGAGAAAAAGCATTTCAGTCCTAGACCATCTTTAGTATTCATCATTTCTAAATGAACTGGATGTGTTGTACAGTGGAATTACTAGATTTGTATTAAATTGTAGCTTTGGGACCCATCACTGTGTGATGCTATCTACTTTCAACTGGCTTTGTTTATTACAAAAAAGAAGAATGAATTAGTATAAGATACTACAAAGTAGTAAAGGGATTTTAGCACCCTGTCTGTTTGACCTCCTATTGACCTGGGCTAATTCATATTCTCTTAGGGATATTTTAACAGGTCATTTTCAATTCTGAGAGAAAGAGAGAGAGAGAAAGATCAAATTATGGAATTGTCATTAATGTGCTGTGAAACTGCTGAAGCTACTTCTCTCCAAACATACAACAAAGAGTAGTTATTGAATTTTAAAAGTATTATTTGTATTTCACAACAAATACTCCTTCCCAGTTTGAAAATAACTGAATTTCATTGGGCTTATTATGCTAATTTGTATTTCTTCTATCTTTCTTTCCTTTTTTTAGCTATTACAGAATATTTATGGCTAACAAAAACAATACATCACCAATCACTAACTAGGAAAATGATTAATGCAGTAGATCAATCAAGTGTTATAATTTACTTATTGTTACGTTCAACGTAAGTCTCCCATCTGGTCCGCTCTTTGAGCAGGAACTGGAGACTGTTCCTATTGGCTGAGCCAGCTGACAGTGAACGATATAAAAGGGAGCTGTCAGACGACATCAGCTGTTGCCTGCTGCCTGTCAGCCTAGCCTTCGCAGTTAGCAGCTACTGTGGCAACCTGTTACTTGTTAAAATAACGAAAGTTAACTTTCACTATTGCTGGGATCTTCATTACCTTCGCAAAACTTATAGTAGCATATATGTAGAGTAAATACCCAGTCCTATTAAATTCAACTAAATGTTCGCCTTTTCATTGTTTCACATAATCTAATGATACCCCAAAGCATATTGTTGAGTTCAATCAGCAGTTCTAGTCAATTGTCTGTTTTCATTGTTCCAATGATGATTGTTCCTATGTCCAAAGTCCAAAGGCATCCTGATTTAACCCAGTGATTCTTAGCACCTTCTGTCTTGAAGCAGCTCCTTCTGCTGCCATGGGTAGATGCCCTAATGTCTTCAGGGAATGAGGGCCATTTTTGAGGTTGTATTGGCATGTGGAAGGAATATTGTAGACCATAATCTGCCACACTGATCCAATGGGGGTTGGCATATGTGACCTTGGGAGATTGGCCTTGGGAGACCCTCCTGGACATATACATGTCCAACAACATTTACCCACCTTCGCTTCATCAAGGCCCTGATCATAGAGAAGATTTTGTCTGTATGAATGTGATTATCTCTCTGTGTGTGTGTGTGTGTGTCTCCTCTCTCTCTCTGTGTGTGTGTGTGTGTGTGTGTGTGTGTGTAAATACACACACACCCACACACAGAAACAGACACAAAGAGAAAGATAATCACATGCATACAAACAAAATAGTTTGCAAAACATAGGTTAGTTATGTAAAAAGAAATCACTTCTTGAAAATGCAACTCCTGAAATAATTTTGAAGACTTTCCAATTTATTTCATTAAAAAACAGGAGATGCATTCTAAGATAATTCATCTTGAATAACTTCTCAAAATCTTTTAAGTCAACCTTGTGTTATAGTCAATAGGGAAAGCTTGACCTTTAACCCTCAACAACCATCTGTTTCATTATTTATCTGAGGGAATCAGAGAGTTTTTGTTCTTTCACAAAAGTCCCTGACACTGAGATATTTTTAATAGCAGAAATTTTTCATTCTTGTCACTATTCCTTTTGAAAATACAGGTATTTTTATACAAAACATAGCTAATAAGTGAAACTTCAGATTCCAACCTTTCTCTATAATCATAGGAACAGGGATTAAAAGGGTCCCACTAGTGAGAAACATGAAAATTAATTATTGAGCTCCTTGTTTTATCCTCCCCATCTGTCTGATATTTTCTAGCACAGAAGGAGTTAGACAATTAAATTACTCCTCCTTTTACTCATCAGAATGTTCCCTGTACCTTTTTCTCTAACTCCAGACGCCAGGCAATTCTGCCCATTTAGATCTCGAAATGGGGATAAGGGAGTAATTTTTTAAATGTAAAGAATTCAGCTATGGCCTTAAAAAGGAAAAAAAATCCATTAACCTCCACTGTACCAATTTTAAGTTATTTTAATGATCCCCTCTTTAATGTTCTTTAAGACACCCAAGATATCCTAGTAAAGCCATTGTTGTGAAGAATAAATTAATACATTCCAGCTTGAAAGGAGAGGTGAGGTAGAATGAACATATATATACACATACACACGGTGCACATCACAAAACTAATATTTTATGAATTAGTTGCTGAAAGCTACATGTACTAATTCTGCTCTATTTCAGAAAACCAATTCAGATTAAAATGGCAATTGGCTAATAGTCATGTAACTATTTTAGATTCATTTTTTCCAGATTCTCAGATGCGAAATGATGATCAAAGGTTATAAATCCTAGCTAACATGTACTATTTTCATTGCTCAATATTTGTTTCATCCTGGATATATGTTCATTTCATTGCCAAAATAAATTATGGTACTTTGCATGAACTTATCCTTTTACTTAGATAAGAGAATCTTCCAAAACAGGTCTGGACAGGATTCAAGGTGCGGTGAAGAAAAATAGAAACTGTCTCCTTGCCCTCAATAAAAAATTATAGTACTCTCCTTATTTTTAAAAAATAGCAACACCAACATAATTTCCTACTATTCAGTGACTTCCCAAGTCCAATTTTCAGTATATTCAATTTATAACTGCCAGAAAACAAGACACTGAATGATCGAATTTATGATAAAGCAAGTCACATACAAGTACATGCAGAGCAGTTGTTTTTATTTCTTCAATATTCTAACATTCTACAAAAGTTACCAAAAATGATTTATGTTGTCTTTGCTCAGCATTGAGAGACTCACTTCTTACTGCGATATATTTTAAACTACTCACAGATAGTGGTCTATGTCCATAATTATTCAATTCCCTATGCTTCTTTGATGTTGTTCTGGTGCTGGGATCTGAAGGCAACACCCTCCAGCATAGAGGTCACAGCTGTGAGTGCTTAGAGCTGAAGAAGCTTCTTGGATAAGAAGTGAAATGTCTTCAAAGAAAAACCAGAAAGTCCAGTTGCCCCTTTAACAAGCAGCTTTGGGACAACCATGACATGAATGACTAAGAATCTCCATAGACATTTACTCCTGGATGTTCTATTTCATGCAGGACGTGACTTTGATCCTCATCACACCCCACTTTCTGTTTGATGTACCACCTCTGGGTGTTGGACTTGAGATGAAAACCTCCATACATTGTCAGGATCCATATCTTCATAATGGTAGCTTCCAAGTCCTTCTTTGGCCAGCTCACTATACCCATACAATATCTCATGCCTAGCAGCAAATGTGTTGATGGCAGGGATCTTGTTCTTCCCATTGAGATGGCCCTTCAGGACTTGTCTTGTCCTTTAATGGTACTTGAATGTTGTGGTTTTCCTTACTTCTTCATCATAGTTCCCATGTGACTGTGGGATATCAAATGACTTGTAACTGGTCTGTATGTCTACTATGTGTGGCCCAATGATAGTTCCATCTCATCAGTCTTAATTACCTTCCCTCTCTTTACTACAACCCAGCCATATTTCCCTGGTCTGAATAACATTGCAATGTCCTCATTATATATCTGTCATGTGAATTAGCAAGTGAATGTTAGCACAAACAAAAGCTGTTAGCATAAAGTTTGAGGCCATCCATATTGAAGAAATGTGGTGGTAGTTCCATCTAAAACTTATATCTATATGAAGTCCTTGTGCTTATCTGTCTGAGGAGATTCAACCTATGAAGAATAGCAGTTAGAATAGTGTATCACTTTGGTATATATTGCACTTGATGGCCACTTGTACAAGCTGTCTTGAATTAACTTTCAGTGTTGTCATCCAGAGATCCACTGAATTTTTGAGAAAGGTCCCTAGTGTACTGCTGATTTTCTTTAGTATCAGGCATTCACAGATCCATGTGTGTGGCATTGAGTCACAAGCTTTACTGTAATCAGTCTAGGCTGTGCTCAGCTTGATCGATCTATACTTTGAGTCTTGAGTAACTGCATTATCTATGAACAACCGGTGTTTTGAGTCTTAGTTTATTCTAACAGCCTTCTACCTGTGCTCATATGCTAGACCATATGGTTCTGTACTTTAGTAGCTATGATGCTTCATAGGACTTTCCATGTTTTGGGGAAGCAGCTTATTGGATGGTAATTGGATGGTACTAGTCCCATGTGGGAGTCTTTCATGATCAGCAATGTCCTTTCATGACCAAGCTAAATCCAAAAAATGCTAGCAAATTCCTGGAAGCTTGGTATTCAGAAAAATCAGCCATCAATAGACAAATAGAAATAAATCACATTTACACACTATCTAAAAGAAACAATTAAAAAACCTAAGAATGAAACAAAAGGACCAGAACATGTCCACTCCAATAGATAACATACAGATAACCAGGGATTAACACAAAAAACCATCAAGTAGAAAACAATAACTCAGTTGAGAAATATCAAATAGAAGGCCATATCTTCACTAAAAGTGGAAGGGCAAGTTACTGCATATAAACAGGAATTAAACCCCACATGCACCAGTGCTGATGATGTTACCTTGTTGGGTAAGGAAACATCTACAAGCAAACAACCAAGTTCAGAGAGCACAAGGGTTTCACAGTTCAGTCCTGAACTATACACTCTACATTCTCTTTTTATTAGAGAAGACGGTGTTAATTCTGAACAATGATCGTCACTGATACTATAACTGTTAATTTTTTTAAAGGAAAACTAAAATTAAAACAATTTTAAAAAGAAAATATGACAATTTCATTATGCTTAAAGCTGATCAAGTAAATTGGTTTTTACAATATATCTCCTCTATTGCATTTTATTTATTATTTATTTATGTAATGAAAATTGCCCTGCTTGGTTTTTTTTTTTTGGTTTGGTTGTTGTTTTTAGTAAAAAACTTTCCATAGAAAGAAATCAGTCCAGAACTCCCCCTCAGTTTGTGAGTTTAATATCACTTTCAAATCATTTGATATTGTTTTCCTTGTGATGGAGCCGTAGGATAAAAACCACAAAAGTGGGCACAAACCAAGAAAAATATGTCTTTGTTGAGTTATCACAGTATGACTAAACTATAATCCTTAAACAGCTGAATGATTTCTCATTCATTTCAAAGAAATGCAATTTAATACAACTCTTCCACCCAAAGAACATAGAAAAAGAGAAGAAATAATCCTATGTTTTGTTCAGCTTCTTCCCATTATCAACCTGGAGCTGCCAACTCTAACTGAAATAAATTCTAGAGATATCCAGACACCTGACCCATTTGCGTGCGTGTGTCTGTGTGTCTCGTTTAAATTGAGAGTCTTCATATGAGTAAATTTATTTCTTCATTCATTTTAAAGACTTGGGCAGCTTACAAACAGCAATAAAAACCAACCAAAGAAAATGAAATATCACCAAAACTCCCACTGTCCCTCCCTCCAAAAACACCACACACACACACACACACACACACACACACACACACACACACACCCCAACAATAATAACTTCATCCTTTGCTACCCAAATATTTGCAGTTATAGATTTTGCTTTATGGTTTTCCGGTAAGCAAGGAGTAGAAGGCCTGGAGCTGGGGGGAGAATTAAGGAATTAATATTGATTACTTTGCACTTCATTTATAGCAGTGATTCCCCATCTGAATATTCAGCACCAATTTTCATTGTCTCTTTTACATACCAAGCCTTTCAGATACTAAAACATACAAGAACATAGCACATAATCCTTTCCCACCATCCAGGAGTATTAGAGAATGAGGAGAAGCAGGAAAATATGAACGAACACAAACAGGAAAAGAACTAATTGAAATGGAAGAAATTGTTTCCCTGGGATGAGAAAGGAACAGGAAACAAAACTGGATAGAGATGAACTATAAGGGAGAAATAATCAGGGAGGAAGGAAAATAAAAATAAATCTCTTTTAGTATTTTAAAGTTAAAATCACCAAGTTTTCCCTGCCTTCCAAAATTCCCAGAGAAGCTCATAAATAATGTCTGCCTTCATTTGTACTTCATTTTACTTGTTCTTTTTTGGAGAAAAATTATATTCCTAAAGAATAAATATAGTAAGGCTTTTTGGAACACTAAAACAGCCTACTTTTGTAACTTATAAGTTTGGAAAAAATGGTCAGTGGATGTCCTGAATTCAGATATGGAGAAAAGTGTAAGTGAGAAAATGAAAATATATCCATATGTGCATCCTCTTTATACCACTTTTATCTAACATGAGCAGAAAAAATACTATAAAATAATTTAATCTGATAGGCTTATACTTCTGAAGTAAAACCAAATATTCTCAGTTTTTATATAAACTAAATCAATTAGATTTTTCATAATGTGCACAGTTACCAATATGTGTTCAATGTATGAATGTAGATAGGTAGAAATGAGAAAATCTTTCCATTTTGCTATGTAAATGAAGAATGTTTAAACAACAGGGTTTTTTTAAAAAAAATTACTAGTTATTTATGTGCTCTATTAAGGAAAGGATTAATCATGAAATATTCTTTAAAAAAATAACTGTGAAATAAGTAGTCTAAATTTGATTAAAAGGAATAAATATAATATAGGTGACTGGCTATTCCAGAGTTTTACAAAAGAATTAAAACAAGCAGTATATCGCTCACTATCAAAGTAGTACATCATTTTAATTACAAGTTCAAAATACTTGTAAGATATGTTATACTAATTCAATGAACTATAGGACCATGTGATTAATATGCACACTAGTTTTGTATACATAAGTGCCACTGATTTTTTTTTAATGTTACTTAGGTAATATATAGATTTCATCTTCCATCTTCAAGAACCCATGATTTAAATGATATTTTTTTAAAAAAATTAATGTACAAGTTCATAAAGCAAGAAGCATGGAAATAACAAAAACATACCATACAACAAAATTGAAGAGTAATATGAAGCATCAAATAACATTAAAGGTAAAGAGAACAAACAGAATGACTGTTACTACCAATCCAGTGCAAAATAGAGTTCCCAAAGTAGATGCAATGGTGGGATTCAGATTTTTTTTACTACCAGTTCTGTGGGCGTGGCTTGGTGGGCATGGCAGGGGAAGGATACTATAAAATCTCCAGTCAGAGGTTGTATTTGCCAGTTCTCTGAACTACTCAAAATTTCCGCTACTGGTTCTCCAGAATTGGTCAGAACCTGCTGAATACCAACTCTGACTGGATGGGTTTTTTATATATATATCTGGGATATTACTGTGCAAGGGACTTGTCTGTATAAGTACCTGTGCACCAATTTCAGTTGTTGGGAAATTTAACAGCACTTGTACTAATTATTATGCATTTGGATAGATTAGTCAAAATGCAGTTAAGTCTTTGTCAAATCAATGTTTTAAATAAGAGCAAAGCTGAAGGATAACAAAGCTGATTATGGATACATGTTAATGCAGTTCAAAAAAAAAAAAACCAGGCTACTGACACATTTTACTATATACATTTCACAAATAAAGTTTCAAATGGTAAGCATTATAGTATTTTTTTTAAGATTAAGGATAAATCTCTAAATTAAGGAAAAATCACTGAAGACAGAACTTCCTTCTCAAAAAAACAGCACAGGTAGCACATGACATAAAACTTGGAAAAAGACATTAATTAGGGACTACAACTGATATCTACAATGTCCAAAAACTCCATCACATCTAAAAAATATTCCCAGACCATATCAAAAGAAATTCTCTCTTGTGTGGAATGAAGATAAACACACTAACACACATAACATCACTAAATCAGTGATAGCATAGGATAGGGATAAGAAGAGAGGAATCTGCTGTTATTTTTAATATTCCAAATATAGACAGGACTTCTATTCTGAATGGTAATGACTTTGCCATTGCACTTTGCTATCATTTTTTTGTGATATAAAGATTGATTCTTGGATTTTCTGCTTCCAATTGACGGGTCACTTTATGTCTTTTCAAAGTCTGCTAATGTTGCTCTTTGGATTTTAATCCACTTTTCCAAATGATGCTAATGGCTATTATTTGAAAATAACACCTGTTAAAACCATTAAGTAGTTTTCTTGAAAAGTTCAGCTAAAGATAATGGACTCATTATTGTTTTTCTACGTAGCAAGAAAACATCACTAGGCTGATTTTTACTCTAGTTCTTCTCTAGTTTAGTATTCTTTCTCATGGGCTGGAAGAATTAAATGAGACTATAAGACAGGCAGAAATAAATAATGAAAAAATAATTGTGTGAGTTTGCAATATGTAGTTAACTTATGGAATTTAAAGTGTTCCACTGTTCCAATGAGCATAGGAACACTAGTAACTTCTTTTTCAAAAAAATGAGGAAGAAGAGTTATCAGCGTTTATGCTTCAGGGCATGCAACAATAATCAGCACCAGGTCAGGAAGAAAAATCATCATCAATACTATATGCTGAATAAGAGGGCCTACAGCAGTTCCCCTCTTTCCAAAGTAGTTGATGTGTTGACCATTGCCAAAGACATTTTCCTCTGCTTAATGGACCTTTTGCCTGTTGGACACATCAGATCACACATGCCCTTCTCTTTAGCACAACGGTGACTTTCGTTACCACGAACAGGCTTTCCCTACCTTTGTGTTCTTAGTCTCACAAGTAAGCACATAAGTAGTTAACTTTCCTTTTTCTTCCTCCTTTTCTCACCGACTCTGCTTGAGGCAATTACAGCAATGCTGCATTTGTCAATCACATTCATTCGTGCATGGTTTCCTGAAATAATTATCAGGTGAGTGGCATCTCTGTGCCTGGAGTACCAGCTTGGAAACAGCAAGCCCTAGAGTATTAATTACTGAGCACAAAAATTTGCAGAGAAGCAAGTCTTTTAATGGTAGAACTGACGTAACATGATTGTTTTGATTTTTTTTTACTAACATGACAATCATTGCCATCCCCATGGTCATCACCATAGATCAGTTCAAATTATCTGGGGAAGCCATTACCAAGCTGTGTATCATTTGATAAAATGCGGCACATGCTGCCTAGTGCAGTGTTTGTTGATTTACACACACACACACAGACACACACTCACGGAAGTCAACAACTCTAATAAAAGTGGACTTCTGCCAAAGGGAGGCAATTGGATCGTTCCTTTGTGTGGGTGACAGAGGCTACTTTGGTTGTTCCATTTTGCTGCGAGAAATACTTTGAAGACAACGTCATTTGCATTTCTTAAGAGTGGTGCTCCCTCTCTCTCCCCTCTGCAGGTGCTGATTCATATTGTTAGGAGATGTAGGACATCACCATTTTGTCATATTTAAGATCAGAGATGTTTGCTTCCTGTTTCTAGGGGTTTATATGGCTCGTGCATCTTATCAAAATCTATATATTGCAACAGATCCCCTGGTAAGAGGAAAAGAAAATGCAGTTTCGGTTTTCTTTCTTTAAATATACTGTGGATCTTAAGGCAACTGAGCTTATTCAGTGGTCTAATTTTTTTGGATATGGGAAGCAGGAGTCTAAACGCTATCAACATAGTTTAGAGAAACACAGCATAATGAATTCAATTGTCTCTTTTTTAAAGAAGAAAAAAAATCATTTTGTGGCCTCCCTATCAATCTCCCAAGTTTAAAGTAGACTTCAGTGTGAGGATAGCATTCATTTGCAAAACATTTTGTTTTCATAAAATGTGAAAGATCACAGTTCACAGACTTGTACAAAATTAATGGGCTGGCAACCATAGCCCATTAAGAGCCATTAACAGCAGACCTTCTCTTCCAGCTGTTGCGTCTTTAGGATCCAAATACCTAGAAAAATATGTCCACATATTCATACACACACACACACACACAAAAACAAACCTTGAATTCTGAGCTTATTTTATATTTAATAATTCTGTCTTATCCTTAATACATTTTACAAGATATTTGGAATAGAATCACTCCTAATGTTCTACATCTACATTATTTAAATGTGTGTTGATATGTAAAATACTTCTAACCTGCTTTTCTCTCTAAAGGCACCAAACTGAACTAAAAAATGTTTAAAATTGTCAAAAACAAATATCCATAGTCCAAATGTTAAAATTATCACACAAAAAAGATAAGTTATGCAACAGAGGTCTAAAGAACCCATATATTCCTAGTACGCCGAGGACTTTATTCCATATTTCTGAAAACTAAATATGTGTGATTTCCAGGAATATAATTCTATCCAAACAGTTAGCCTGACCTCTCTGAAATCTTAAATGTTTTGAAAAATTAACAATTAAAATTCAAAAGACAAGTAAATCTGAAACATATCAGTCAAAAGGATGTAGTTTTCAAACTGAATAAAAACAAATGAGTTAAAGACAATAATACAACTGGGAAATATAAAATGTGTTATGTGCAGCAATGTATGAGTTAACGAAGTCTGGATTAACTGATTGTTTTTAAAATATGAGGAAATGATATGATTCTATTTTTGTTGATGTAATTATTTCATTTCTGCTGTTCAGAAAGGAAGAATAGTGGTTCTAAACCTATGATTTTACTAAAAAATCAATATATAATCACAGAAGTGGTAGATATTGTATGGCCATTTGTTCCATTGCCTGACCCTCAATTAAGCAATGATCATTTACAATATGACTTGGGTTTTGATCTATTTCAGCTTATTTCATCCTTTGTGTGTATTAATTCTTAAGAGATGACAAGTCATGTACAGAAGCAGGAAGGTAGGACAAAACTTCTCCCTTTCCCAAAGAAAAAACATAATCTCATATAAAACTCCACATAGACAAAGAAAGCCAGTTTGATTATGACAGCCAGCTAGAAAGTGGGACACCATCTCTTCTAGTCCCACTTTAGATACAAAGCCACTAAGCTAACCTTGGGCAAATTCTAAAATCTTGCCCAAACCTTCAGGGACTTGTCCAGGTAATCATCAAGAGTCAACTCTAACTTGAAGGTATCTTGACCTAAACTAATGGGTAGCACAAATTTATTTGGATTCTAGCCTCAAATTGCAAGTTTCGTCACCATTTATCTAATTAAAAATATTTAAAAAACCCAACATTTGTTGTTTTTTGTGGACAAATATATCATTCTCAAGATCAAGCATCAAAGTACTATTAAGTAAAGTTTCTTTTTGCATAATCTATTGTAAGCATCACATCTTTGATAGGGTAAATATTTGCTTTTACTATAGGGTCCATCAATATAAATATTAAAACCATAATTATTTACTTGAGATCTTGTTGCTGACATTTGAAAATAACTATTTACTCTATATGCAGTGAACGAATGTGACTCAAACACTAACATGAATTATTAATTAGTATTTTTAAAATTATTTTCATTAGGAATAATATTTATGAATACAAATAATAGTAATGGTAATGTAAAACTGTACACAATAAATAAATAAATAAGTAAATAAATAAATAAAGTTTATTAAAATGCTAAGCTGCATTTTTTACTTTGCACACTTATCTAAGAAATATTTGAAGGCCACCTCTTCTGTCTTCTTTGATATGGAACATGGATTATTCCCAATAGTTCATATGGCAAGTTTTATACTTTTTTATGCAAAAGTTATATGATAGCAAGATATTATTTGGTTATACTTATAAACCTGCTAACAATATATATATACATTTTCTATAGGTTTTTTCCGCATGCTTGTTATTAATTCTGCCTTTATTAATGTTATTAATTCTGCCTTTCATGAAATTATTAGACTCCTGATATGTAGTTAAGAATGAAACCATACTGCCCTATTTCCAAAAATATTTGTACCATTAAAATAAGAACACAAACACATCTACATTTTCAAAATTGTAGAAGTACTCTATTTTATATGCATTGTTCCTTTTTTTCAGAGGTGTGTGTGGCTATTTAAATATACAGTTTAATGTTTTTGAGCGGATATAGGTACACGTTAAATGTATATGCTCTTCAAGGAAATCATGGATGCTTTTCTGATTTGTCTCATTTTAAACTGAACATATATTTTCAAGAATAATAATGATCGTAATAGTAATAGCAGCCTTATCTCTATCTCTATCTCTATCTCTGTATCTCTATCTATCTACCTATTGATTGATTGATTGATCGATCGATAGAGGGAGTATATTAGGTTAAACTGAGAATTATTCAAAGAGAAACATGATATTCTGCTAAACCTGAAGTGTGGTGTTGTGTTTAAACATTGTTTATTAATATAGAGACTAGAATGTTAATATGCTCTTTTCTAGAGTTCCCCATAGCCCATTAGACAAATTATTATCCCTGGGAAGTAAGTTGCCAAAGATTTTGTTTTCATGCAGAAGGAAGGAAAGTATTAGCACCTCAGCTTTATATTGTTCTCCAGGCAAAAATAATTACATAATGTAATTAACATATTACAGAATATGTGTTCAAGTGAAACAGATAGGATAGTTTATTGCATAACTTGTAGAAAAAAGAAGAAAAGGTGAAAGAATGAATAAATTATATAGCACTTTATAGGCCTTTGTAGTTTGAGGTATGTGGCTAGAGAAACAAGTTTCCATCCTTTGGGGAATTAATTAGTAGGTATCAGTTAAAACAAATAATATTAAAAATAAGAAAAAATAAAAATCTTTTTTAACCTTAGATAGTTGGATAAGATTAAAACCTTAGATAAGGTTAAACATAAATATATAAATGGAAGTTTGTTTCAAATCCCAGATGGTAATTTTAAAAAGAGATTTCCCATGGAAAAGTAAGTAGAACAATATTAAGACTGAGCAAGTCTGGCTGATAATTGCTCCTATCTGAAAGCAGGATGATGTAGAGAAATGCACTTTGAATAAATCACAGAACAACTAAGCATGGATGGAGGATATACATTTCCAGAGACATGCAGAAGATAATGAAAAACAACTCTTGTGTACTACTAACTAGGCACTTGCCTTCTTCCTTCCTTCCTTCTTTCCTTCCTTCCTTTCTTTGTTTTTTTTTCTTTCACCAATATGTACAGCTACCTATCTCACAAACAAACATCTTGGGACAGCATGCAACAGAACTAAAAAACAGTTAATAAATACATTAAAAGTATAAAAAACAAGTTAAAACAAAGAGTAATAGATGAAAGGATGTTAAAAATAGTGGAACCACCTCATTAGTTCTCCTGGGATCTCCAAGCCTGTTGGCATAACAGGTCTTGAGAGAATTCTGGAAATTCAACATGACCAGGTCAACCTGAATTTGAAGAGGGGAAAATTCCACACTGAGGTGCCACAGCAGAAAAGGCTGTGCAAAGGCCAGGAATTGCAAGTCTAATAACCTTGGATAGGAATCTACTAAGAAGGTACATAATTAGAGTCTAGACAGGAAAACCAGAAAAAAAAAATCCAAAGAAAGCAAACTACTTTTATACTGCTGTACAGAAAAAGCAAGAACATGTCTGTATAATCACTAGAGAGATTTTACATTTATTTCCAAAGCATGGCCTACTGTGGTCACTGTTTGCCTTTCTTATACAACCACATATTGGTTTGAAAACTCTGGGCTCCCTTATTTCCAGTTTGATCTATGACCAGCAGTCTAAACTGAGTGAGGAAACGGAATTTAAAACATGTGCAGTAAGTCAATGATATATGGATAAGACATGAACAAAAAAACCGCAAAATTATGGTTTGCATTTGAATGGTAACCATACTATCTTCTATTTCTCAAATAGAATGTAACCAGAATATATTCTTTGGTTTTTGCATTTTTCAAATTCTATGGATTTGTTTACAATAACAGAAACCTCACATACTGAAAATGCAGTTGTTAAAACTACATAGTTATACTTTCTCTTTAGCCAAAATTCCAAGAGGCTTTAAAACAGCATATACTGAAGGAAATATGTTACAAAAATAATATCTAAATTCCCATGCATTTTCTAAACCAAAAAAATATTAGCAAGTAATCCAGTAATCCAATGTAGGCTTCGATAATCTTTAAAGGTATAGAAACCATATCATACAGCAGTGATGGCTAACCTTTTTGGCACTGAGTGCCCAGAGCCTCCCTCCAGTGCATGAGCACACATCTCCCCACATGAGTGCACATCCCCCCTGCATATGCCCCCCTGCACATGCAGAGCAGAGACCCGAAGACCAGCTGGCCAGCGGGAGGTGCACATGCATGTGCTGCAGACCTGAGCTGGGGCAATGGGTCCCGTGCCCACAGAGAGGGCTCTGTGTGCCACCGCTGGCACACGTGCCATAGGTTTGCCATCGTGGGCATATAGATTCACCTATCAATTAACTAAAGGGAAAATTAGAACTAGAGAGTGAAGTAAGAATCAGGACTTAGATTCTCTATCAGTGTCAATGTCAGCTACATAATTCAGGATCTGCGCTTCTGAGCTTCTCAGAGTTTTGATTCCTGTGGATTTGCTAGGTTCTGGATATGTAGGATTTTCTTTGGAAGAAAAATTTGTTGGTCATCACAGTATCATTCTTCCTGCATAAACATTTAAGAATATTGTAAGTTTCAGTGTAATTGTAGCATGATAGCACAGTTTTTCAGCCAGACTTTTCCCCCTAATAGTTATTTTATTTTATTTATTTATTTATTTTTGTCAATTGCTTACAAGATAATAGGTATAAGTGAAAACATAGTTATGAATACATGGATACATATAAGAAAAATAAAAAAGTTGCAACCATAATTGTGTATTCCATGGTAAAGTGTGTGTTTGAGAAAATCTAATTAAGGTCTCCCTTGAAATGAGAGTCTTGGAAGTCAAATGAGGCAAAAATTTGTTTTAGGCTGCACATGAGGCAATTCTGAGTGAGCACTTTATAATATCCTAATTCTAGATGGTTACTTTATTGCTAGATTCAGTTAATATCATTTCAGAACAAAAAGACATCTTTAAAGAAAAAGATTTGATTTAAAAAGATTAAAAAAGAATTCTGGGTGAAATATTGAAAAAAATTGTATCCCTTTAATCATATGATATGCCCTTTTAGACAAGAGTTTTCCAGCCCCATCTGGGAACTGCTGGAGTCAAAACCATAACTCTTTCCATGTGTCCTACGAGAGAGCACAGCTGTAACATGTTGAAACAGAAATTTTATTTAAAATCTCTTTGGATAAATTATATTTGTTCAGGTGATTTTGTGTTAGAGGTTCACTTCACAGCTGATGTGAATGTTCTTTACATCATGTATTTGCCATAACCTCCTCCATGTCATGCTACATTCTGAGATTTCTCCTCTTTTTTGGGGGGGGGGTTGTTTCTGGTTAAAGGAATTTGTAAAATCTTCCAGTTTTGACTTAGCTGCAACAACATATTGCATACAACATATGGTTGATTGTTCACAGAGTGCTTATAATTCTATCCAGAGAAAATAGTAAAGAAAAAATATTGGAGATTGTGGCTTGCTTTTCATGTCTTGCTGGATTGCAGGTGACATTTCTTTGAGGAACACTTAAACCCCACATCATATTATGCAATTTGTCAGTATGTCAACAAACAAGGAAGACATATTTGAACTACTGAATTTTTTTTAAATGTTTTTGAATAGTTTAGTTCCAATTCATCAATTGGCCATTGTTATAAGCACACCAAATAAGGCTATAGAAGATGTCATTGTGGTGTAGTTACTAAAAGATGACATTCTTAAAAACCATATGTTCTTTGTCTATGGAGATTCTCAGTCATCCAGGTCAGGAGTGTATCAATGGTGCTTTTTCAAGAGGCAACTGGCCTTTTTTTGTTTTTCCTTGAAGACATGAAGAACTGAAGAAACTTCTTCGGCGAGAAGCGAAACTTCTTCGGTGAGAAGCGAAACTTCTTCAAGGAAACACAAAGAAAGTCCAGCTGCCTCTAGAAAAAGCACCTTTGGGATTTATGTTCTTTGCTTTATATTTATTGATGAATTAATATTCTGGTACGTCTTCTAGGAAATAAATATCTGACAAAAATGTATTCTAAACTGAATGCTTACTCTTCTGAAAAAAAAAAAAATAGTGTTACATTATAGTACTTTTGCCCTGAGCTCTTTAAAATGATGATTCCAGGATTTTAATGGAATGTAGATTTTCTTTTCTTTCTTTTTGTTTAAAAAAAAAAGCTAAACATGACCTTGGGGATTGAATATCCCTTTGACCCATATAAAAGGCAAGTTGCAGTGCCAACATATGGAAATTAATTTCTCCTTGAACATGTCTTGCAAAAGGAAAGGTTGGAATTACTGCACTGTGACAGTAACTACTTTCTTTCCTAGCTGCAATAAAATGATGGCATATAACTACACTGCAGCACCATGATCATTACATATATGGCAGATGTCCATGGAAATCTATCCTTGCTAAAATGTCGCAGTAGCAGCATATGCAAAAAGAAATTCACAGACTGAGAGAAAAATCCAGAGACAATTTACACAATTGCATATTCACATAGCAGATTTATATTCAATTCAGTACAGGCTGGGGAAAAAAATCATACAATTGCTTCAGCATATGCATAATTTAGAACTCCACTCATAGTTATACCTTTTTTTCCTTGCATTTTTCTATTTTTGGAGTCTGTATTCAACATTCTTTTAACTAGCACTGAACTGAAAGTTCTACTTACTTAACTTTTTACTGAAAAATTAGGCAGTGTGAATAAAAAGCAGAAAGCTTATTTAGATGGGGGATTTGGGGTCAATGTTTGAGAAGTTTCAGGAGAAGATTTACTGGGTTACTGGCTATGAAGTTGCTTTTAAAACTTAATTTGTTCCTAACAATTTTTACTACCATTTTCTTTTTAATTTTTATTTTACTATGATAATCTTTAGTTGCTTAAACATAACAGAAGTCTAATATTTTACCCTAGTAATAAAGGTAGCTGTTAAATGATAGTCACTAAAAATTAGTTTCTGTTTTATTGTGGGAAAGATCAAACAATAATAAGTTCTGACAATGAAACCCTGATCCTAACCTTTTCTCTAGCATCACTACTTGAAAAGTAGCATTGTAACTTTTCTCATTTCTTCAAAATAATGTGAATATTAATGGGTATGGATCATTGCTTCAGTTCCATCTACAAGTAATGAAATATTTTAAAGCAGCACTGATTGTTATTTTCTTTATATTGCAGGTTTAGGGATATTCTGGATCCATCTATACATACATACATACATACATACATACATACATACATACATACATCAATCACTGGGCTGCCAAAGTGCAGTTGTTAACTACTGAACTTACATGCAAGTTTCCAGAAGCAAAGAACATTATATTAATAGCCATGGCATGACTAAATGAAGGCTCAGGACCTTTTACTGAATATATAAAAGAATCAATTACATTAGAATTTTAGAGGACATGAGGATGTTTAATACAGATGTTTCCTGCATAGAGACACTCATTTTGTAAGCATAGACCAGGTGCCTCCTAAGGTGATCAAGAGAATGGCTAAATGACTTGGAAATGTATGCAGAAAAGTCCTAAAATTTAAATCCTGTAGTGTCTCCAACTTCTAGCAATATAATATGCAAATCGTCTGTTAAAAAATGGCTTCATTTTTGTCTGTTATGAATAGATCTTCATTATCCAAGACCTGTCCAAGATTATTCTACCTCAATAACTGGTTTAAATGCCTGAAGAACTAGGGTTTAAGCTGTGACCTAGTGAAAAGCTTGACACCATGTTCTCAAGGATGTTCAGCATACACAATAAGAGATTTCCATTAAAACAAATTCCAAAATTAATTTTGTTTCATTAAAAAAAGGAAAAAATTATGCTGTGAAAAAAAGCATTAGGGTAATGAACTTTTAATGTTTTCCTTCAAGTTGCCATATTTCCTGAGGAAAAAATAGACAGTTGTTCATATTATACATGCCATTAAAAAATCACTAATAGTTATAAGGGATGGTGAAAGTTCAGTAGGGAAATGGTGCTTGAGGAAAGTGTATAAGCCCAGTTTTATGGCACCAATCCATAATTGCTGTTATATAAAGAAAATGTTGGGAAAGATGCAATCAATGATAGTGATTGCACATAAATAAGATTTGAATTTGAATTGTGGATTTTAGTTGTGTTGTCACATGTGATTTGAGTACAATGCCATTAATCTATGTTAAAAAAAAATACATTTGTGCAAGAGATTTTTCAAAGATATAATGTTCTTTCAGTGGAAGAATGAATATTTGTGTTCAATACTTTGAAAAAGTGGAAAAAATAACAAAACTCCAAATGCTATGAGTGAAAATGACTTTGAAATAACAATATGTATTTTACATCTGTTCTTTTTATTTTTTTGTAAATTGGTTAAGTCAACCAAATAAAGTTGTCTAACTGCAGTATGCTAAAAGTACTAATATAACATTTTTTGCAATTTAAAGTGTTTACCCAAAAGCAGATAAATCCAAAATTATTAATTATACCTGACCTTTTGACTTTTCATCTTCTCAAAGACATGGGCATGTCCTTTAAGCATGCAGAAATATTACATATTTTAATGATAAAAAATAACAAAAAATACATTGTGTTATCACAATGCAATGGAAGCATATATGTCAGTCACATAGTTTGCAGCATTTCATCCTTCTTGCGCCCACCATAGATAATTATGGAATCAACTTTTGAATAATGGATTCTGTTAACTCAGAGTTCTTGTTTAAAATATACAAAAGTGACTGCATTTGCCTATAATGATGAAACATCATTCTGTGTACATTGTGCATTCTGTGCATAAATGGATCATATTTATCTTGAAATAATATTTTCTAGGTTTTTCAAAATTGCTACAGAAAATGATCTGATTAGGCATAGATCAAATAGGTATATTTAAAGCATTAAGTATATTAATGCATAAAGCGTTAATTTCTCTTCAGTGACTTTCCTAGTTCTATATTTATGTATGACACTTATACTAAGGATTGTATTACTTGAGAAAGTTGAGGAGGGACATATTCTAACCACTTGCTATACAATTCCGTGTAAAACTTTTTAATGTGTTATTGGGATGTGCCCAAAGCTCCAGGGCTTTAAGATCAGTTATTGAAACTAGAACTCTGAAACCTCTATGCAGTATGGTTTTCTGAAATATGAAATATGCTTAACAATGCAGGACATCTGGCAAGTGTTTGCACAATCTTCATTACATCTGGATGATACTTCTCCTAAAGTATTTTGTATTTACTGCATTATATTTCTGCATTGCCTGTTGATGATGCTTTCTGGAAAGTTCACAAAACAAAAGTTAACATATTGAAACTAAGCTAAAGTTAACATATTGAAATATGGAAATTTTAAAACAAGATACAAAATGTTTTTTGCAATAGTGGAAAATTAAAAAGGTCTTAATCTGGCAGTAAAAAGATCAACTGTAAATGAGGACTAGCATTTTGCCACTGTAGTGCTACTTGTTACAAGCTTGTCAGATGAGAAATTATAAATAACTATGTAAGTCATCTCTAAGCATATAAGATTCAATATGGGCCTAAAACAAAATGCCCCACTAAGACAATTTGTGTTATTAAATTATATACAGGAATAGTAAGTTGCCTGTTCAGATCCTAGATGGGTAGCTCATAACCCATAGGGTCGAATTAGAAGTGGTATTCAGCAGGTTCTGACCAGTTCTGGAGAACCAATAGTGGAAATTTTGAGTAGTTCAGAGAATACCACCTCTGACTGGCCCCACCCCATCTATTCTCTGCCTCCCAAATCCTAGCTGATCAGCCTGGTCTTCTTTTGTTGCCCTGCACAGGAGAATGGAGCTGGAAAGCAGGTTAGTGGGATAGGGAGGGAATAGGATTTTGCAGTAACCTTCCCCCACCAAGCCACATCCACAGAACCGGTAGTAAAAAAAATTGAATCCTACCACTGGGTCAAATACAGTGCTTGCCTCTTCAGTTTGCATCCAAGGTAATCCAACCCTTTTGATCAGTGTTCAGATTATCAATCTATATGTAGATGCCAAGAAGCAGTTCATGGCTTTAGGAAGGAAGGAAACAACTATCTGCAGCAGAATTGCTTAGAGTGAAACAGGATTTCTTATCCTAGTGTTCCTGTTGAAGATTTTTGTTAAAATAACAGAGAAGAAGCAATTAAAACAGGATCACTGAGATAATGACTGCCCATACAGTATTATGTGTATTTATATCTGTGTCCATGTATTATGTGGGATCAGACATAGCCCAAAAACCCTCTCGGGATCAAGAAGCTGCCCTTGCACTTTAAACACCATTCATTCAAGCAAGCAAATCTTGTCTTTACAATAATTCAGTTTGTTTGGGTTCTTAAATTTATTGATCTTCACCCAATCCATTTCTACAACAAAACCCCAATTCAAAACACCTATATAATGTCCTATGTGAGATAAAAAGTGGATCTGAGTATTATTTATATATTGGTAATAAGATATGTAATTTCCATGCTGATATTAATCAAGAAAATTTGTAAGACTTCTCATAATGTAACTGCCAAGGACTAGATCAATAATAATTTGAAATAAACAATTTAAATAGAATCCAAACTACCCAAATTCAGTACTTCCTATACTATCGCTTGTTAATGCCTAGAGGGCTGCCATAGTTGAATGTTTTGGAAGATCTTCTAGATCATGAAAATCTAGGCAACCTCTGGAAACCTCTAATTGTTTCCTGGTGTCTAGTGGTTATTTAAGTTTTTGCACAGCAGCTGTGGTAGTTGAAAATGCAATATCTGGCAAACAAGGAAGCCCACCTATTGCCTTTTCACAACAAAATGCTAATAGTGATGCTGCTGCTGACCAAATAGTTCACTTTCTGGAAATAGGATATTTTCCTTCTTTTTGACAATAAGAGCATCTTTTGCCTCTTTGCAGTATTCCATTTTACCTTGGTCTCCAAGAATATTTAAAGTTTGGACAGACTATCTTCAAATTCCTATCACAATGCTTCTCATTCTTTTGTCCTATTAATTACTTGAATAAAGACATTAAATTTTATATCAGAGTATCCCCATTCCAAGTAATATGAGAGACAGAAAATGTGGCTTTTTCAATGGGACTAATGACAGAAACGTAATGCAGCAGCCTCTTTACTGTTGTGTCCCTATGATGTTGCCATCATCATCACTTCACAATACCCTAATTACAATTCAAATAATAGATTTGGGTTTTATAAAGTCTGTTGTGATTTGTTACCCATTAACTTGGAAGGAAGTCCAGTGGTAAGAGCTGAGGCAGAACAGGGACTAGAAATGAATACAATGAATTCATGTTGGCATAGTTTTTTGCCAGCTCAAGGGCTGGTGGAACAAAGCAGTAGGGGAAGTTATAAAATTAAAGGGAGCCATTGTAAAGAACTGAATATTAAAGTGAAATCAAGCTTCATGTGGCATACTATTAATTAGTCAAGTATTTAATTCAATTTCTAAATCTGGGGATGTCGGTCCACAAAATTATTCCAGCCTTTAAAACAACCCTTAAGCAGTTAGAATCTTTTTCCCCAAAAGAGAGCAGCATTTAAGTCATTGGAAATGCTAATATTAAAAACAACCAAAGAAGCATCCATCAAAACTTTCAGAATAATTTTTAGTTTCCTGAATGTTATCAGGATTACAGGTAGTTCTCAACTTACCACCACTATTGAGCCCAAAATAAATGTTGCTAAGTGAGACATTTAAGTGTCTTTTGCCCCATTTTACAACTTCTCTTGCCACAGTTGTTGAGTGAATCTCTGCTATTGTTAAGTGTGTAACACAGTTGTGAAGTGAATCTGGCTTCTCCATTGACTTTGATTGTCAGAAGGTGACAAAAGGTGATCCCATGACTCTGGAACTCTACAACTGTCATAAATACGAGTCTGTTAACAAGTGTCTGAATTTTGATCACATGGGAATGTCGCAATGGTTGTAAATGTAAAAAAATGGCCATACGTGACTTTTTTTCAGAGCCGTTGTAAATGAATATTTGTACATCAAGGACTATCTGTATAACTTGGTGGTTTTGCTGAAGAGAAAATTTGAATGATTAGAATGTATTAAGTGTATTAAACTTAGTACACATTGAACAACAGCTATCCGATAGCTATTCTTTAATATGCCAGTACCATAAAACAATATTAATTTGAAATAGTAACAGATTCTAAAAATTCAAGATTTTTTTTTTAATGATGTTCACTTCCCTATAAACTTAAGATATTGTAGATTTAGCTTGTCTCGCCAGCTCCTCTATGTTACCCGGTTTCAGACGGAGTATTGTGCACTTCAACTAGTAGCCCATTTTTTCCTCTTGCTCTGCTTCTTTGAAGTTGAACAAATGAAGAATTACTGCTCAGAAAGTGTATGGATGTGGGGGTGGGGGTGGGAGAGAGGGTGTAAGGCCATTGATTAGCTGCAGACATGCATAATTTATAGGTAGTTTGAGCATCCTATGGAAATGGGCCAAAGATTATTTTTTTCTAAATTGGGCTGTATGAATTCTAAATGATCCTTAGCATTTATTATTGCTTGAGAAGTTCTACCCAAATGATGTGATTATGACTATATTCTGACTCAGTTTCCTTCCACCTACCCAATTTGAATTTTAAGCTCTGTTTTGTTCTCTCTTTGCTAGAGCCTTTGAGTTGGTATTAATTATTAGCCTATGCTAATGCTGCATTGGTTTAATTTCTTCAATTGTGTTTGTTTGATTGATTTTGGTGGTTTATTATAGTGAAATGCACCAGATTTGAAAACGTAAGATCTGAAAGGAAGGTAGGAAGAGATGCTTTGTGAGGGTTATTTTTTTTTCCCTGAGATAACATGTCAGATGTGCAGCTCTGTGTGCCTTTAAGAAACAAAAAATTAATGCAAAGCTTATTACAATCCCAGTGCTTGCTAACGCTTTCCCTCTTCCACTGTCCAAGTGTCTGAATTTCAGCTTCAGATGAATGTGGCCTGCTGGGATTTGAGCTGCCAGTTTAATTAGTGTTCAGTAATTTCAATAATGAGTGACAATTCATTGGGGCTTTTAGGTTGGTCTTCTGTTCAGAAGCAAATCAATAATCCACAGTTTTTCCCCTTCTTTAAAGACAAGAAAGTGGCATGTGAGTTACATCAGATGAGAGAAAATAAATGAGGAAAAGCACAAGTCCCTCAGTAACTTGAGAGGCAATTGGCTTTAATGGTGTGGGCAGCATCCTTGGTTTGTTGATGTTATTGGATGAACAGAAAGGTCATTAGTATCTGGAAAGGGGCTCCAAAGATCCTCACAGTAAACAATTTGCCCTGACTGTAACCATAGTGATTTGGGTAAATGAACACAGGTATGTGGATTACTACTGTATTCCCCAGACTGCCTATATTATTGCCTCAGAAGATATAAAAACAATTGAGGCTAATTGTATGAGAGTGAGTTTATTACAAACATAAATGGAGAGGGGAAGGAAACCAGAAATATTATTGAGAAACATTTTTTAATCTCTTAATTTTCCATATAAATCTTCATGTGGATATTGTTTTATTTTTCAAGCATTGAAAAGTATATGGGTTTATTTGTGTGTGCGTGTGTGTGTCTATACACCTATATACATGGGTGGCTGGATAGCATAGTGGTTAGAGCATTGTCCTTCAATACAGGAAAGCTGTATTGGCCGGCATCTACTTACCAGTAGGGATCCTTGAGCAAAGACCAGTGCTTCACTTGCCTACCTCTGATATGAGACTGACTCAAATTAAGAGAGTGATGCTGACTTGGACATTGATTAACAAGATCTGCATCTGAGGTTGAGGAACCTGGATCTGATAATAAGTACATGGATAAGACAAGAAAACCTGGAATTAATGGAATGCTCCTACAGCAGTAGATCTAAGATAAAGGCCACAGTGGTTGTAACGGTGATAGGAGCACTTGGGCTATCACACTTAAGTTGGAAGAGTGGCTCCAACAGATACAAGGAATAACATCAGAAGTCCCTGTTCAGAAGAGTACAGTGCTAGGAACAGCTAAGATTCTGCACAGAACTTTCAAACTTCAGCTGTCTGGCAGAGGACTCCAGTTTGAAGAAGACACATGCCCTCCAAAGGGGTGAGAAGAGATTATTTAATTATTTATAGTGACATTGATTATCATTCCTACATATACATGTGTTTGTGTGTTTATAATGAAGTTGATTATTATAGCTACATATATGTATATTTAATTGCTGTGTGTTTGTGTAGTTTTACTATAGCCTACTCACTATAGCCCCAAAATTGCACCCACTATAGCCCAAAATTGTGGAAGACACATACCATAAGCGTGAGAACAGTTTTATGAGATTCCATATAGAGAGAGCCACATTGGTGATAAGTTTACATTAGGTGCTTAATTCAATAGAAGTCAAAAATTTATTGAAGGGCATGATATATTTAATTTTTCCTTCCTTCCTTCCTTCCTTCCTTCCTTCCTTCCTTCCTTCCTTCCTTCCTTCCTTCCTTCCTTCCTTCCTTCCTCCTTCCCTCCCTCCGTTCCTCTTTTGCTGTGATTTATCATTCTAAAAATATTTTGCTAATACCTAAATATGAGTTACACCTGTTTTTTTTTTTCTAAAATGGAGTATCATTCCACTACATGTGCAACCAATCTATTATCTAATCTGCCTTATTTTGGTGCTATGTTTCCAAGTTATAACCGAATATGCAAGCGGCAGCAGACAGTCTCTTTTCTCCACACTGGAGATTAAATGTCCATGAAAACTGGAGAAATTATTGTGGGGTTCTAGCTCTTGTGAAGATTGTATGTACATGAAAACTGCTTCAGGCCATTCTGCACTGCAGGACAGTTCTCTAGTGAAAGGAAAGAGGAGGTTCAGAAATACACTTGATTGAACCCCCCTGAATGAGGGCTATTTCTTATCTTTCAGCACCATCTAGCCATTGTAGGACCAACATAAGTATTATCTTTATAAACTTTGGCATCACAGTGCTTGGATAACACTAGAAAATGCTGCAAATTTCTGTTGGAGATCTTGCTTCTTACAAAATCTTCAAAGTCAGATTTTTCTCTGCTTATCTCTAGTTGTTATAAGACACTGCCCTAATCTCTTTCACTACGGGTTCCAAATATTACCTATGCGGTATTTGGATCCTGCCATTTACAGTAGTGGTTACTTTGGTTTGCCTTTTTTTTTAGGATTCCATTGAGCTCTTCTGTTATTGCAACAAAGAGCCAGGCTTCATGAGGTGTTATGATTTGCAGTATACAAATCCATTAAAAAAACACAAATGAAATCCCCAGCTGGGAAGGTCAAGTCTAATGAGGTGGGCTGTTGTGCAGAGTGGTAACTCACAGCATCCCCCATGTAGGCCAGAGGTGATTCCAAGTGAACAGCTGCTTATAATTATTATAATCTGACACTTTTCATCCACCTCAGGTGCTATTTTTTTCCTCACAAGAGAACAGATTAATTGTATATCAACTGATATACATAAAAAAGGCGTTTGATAGAAGGCTTAATAAAGTAACATTAAATAGAAGATCCCACTGAAATTCTAATGTGTACATTCTTAATTAAATTCCCTTGTACTATTCTGTAATTTGGGTGCATTCCATTTTCCTTCTCAGTTCGCTGAATATAAAGTTTTAAATTATTGTTGCTGGGGAGAGCAGGGAGGGGGGGAAACCCACTTTTTTTTTGCAAAACAAAAAACATAAAACCTTGTGCAAGGAATGGGGCAAATTAAAAATCTATTTAATATTAATGTTACTCGTTACCACCATGATTTTCAGGTCTTTGATATTTTAATATTAGACAATTCAGTTTTCCTTTAAAATTTCAGTAGAATTTAGATGCCAGATAAAAAGCCTATAACCCTTTAAGTTGAAGTTATAACTAGTGAGAAGATGCAATGATTTAGAAAGAACATTATTATTAAGTAAATATGAATCTGAACATGTATCTCAACCAAAGTGATCAGATCTGAAGAAAATTCCATTTACTAGTGGTTAAATATCATCAGCTATTGCTAATCCTCAGACTCAAATCTTTTTCCAAATGCAGAGTTTGTGATAATAATGTGTTATTCTGTTTCCAGAATATGGTCCAATAGCCATGAGATTGTTTTGTAACTTTTGATGATGAATTGCTCAATAGGATGAGGAAGCCTTCACTAATATGACTGAAAGTTTCCCAGTGTCCTTGACCCCTTAAAATTCATAGCCATAGTAAAGAGAGGTTTTTTTTTTTTTTGCTTTGTCCTGAAAATGTCTTTATGAGAAAAATAAAATCTGTCAAAGAATGACACAGGGACATGCTTCCTTTGATACCCTAACGGGCATTCTTCCCTTCTCTTGCTAAAATCACAAACTGGAGAAGATCATAGAATCATAGAATCACAAGTCATGGCATCCATTTGAGATTTTGATTTTGTGTTAAGATGATTTCAGCTTTGAACAGAGCACCATTCTTTTCCCCAAATTTTTCAAGGCAATACCAAGTGAGAAGTCTTAAAAACATGTGTTGATTGCCTGCTCAACCTACTAGTTTTCTCATTTTTGGTAAAAGCAGGCGCATCAGTTGTGGGAAGTGTATATTGAAACTGGATTGGCAGGTTATGCAAAAAGCAAAGTGATTATTTTGTTGTGTATTATTTTTCTGCAAGGGAGACACATAAACCGCCCAGGGTCTATTCTCTTCCTTATCCTTTAGTTAAGTATAGTCTAAGAAAAAAAAAATAGGATATATATTTCCTCAGTGATAGCATTAGACGCAGTGAAACTCTAACCTCTTGTGACTATTTAAAAAGGAATGACTATGAAGTATTTTCTTCCAAGTATTCAATGCAAGGAAGGCAACTTGGTATAAAAAGGGGATATTCATAGTAAAACTGAAACTATATTTCTATAATAACAGCAAAAACTACATTTGGCAGTAGAGTGGTTAAAGCATGAGACTAGAAACTGAGAGATTGAGAGTCCTAGTCCCACTCTTGGCCTGAAACCAGCTGGGTGACTTTGGGCCAATCACTTTCTCTCAGCCATAGGAAATAGGCAATGACAAACCACTTCTGGAAAACCTTGCCGAGAAAACTGTAGGGACTTGTCCAGGGAGTCTCTGAGAATTATACATTATTGAATGGAAGAAAAAAAAACTTGAAGACTTTTTAGGTTATTATAAATCATAGGACTTGTTGTTTTTGTTTTTCTCAACATTGAATGCAAGCTGCTTTCAGGGGGAAAAATCCATACAAGAACCTGCCACAGAAAACAGGGACTGCTTACTACACTGCAAAGAGATACACAAAACACAACCAAAGATAAAATCCTCAATATGTCTCATTTACATCTTTTTTTTTTGGAGATACAAAAAAAAAGGCATGTTTCAAATTCTTCTGTGCAAGAGATTCATTCAGATTCTCTCTCTCTCATACACAAACGCACAAGTCTTCATACTTTTAAACTGTGGTTTCAACAATGTTGCTTGTTTGCCCTTTTGTGTTTGGCATGGAAAAAATAAACAGACCGTGCAAAACCAAGTATTTCAGGCTACAATTCAGTAAGACAGAAAACAGGCCAGAGGGAGATGTTTCTTGTACTGAGAAAGAAAAACCTGGCTTAAATCAAATTAGATATTCTTTCTAGCAACAACCAATCAATGCTGAGGAGTAAACAATAAATCCTGATCACTTGCTGACTGATTTAGAGGTAGAAAACAACTGCAATTTTAAAAGCAAAGACTAGAAAACAGTGTAGCTAGTAAGTCAATGACCCATTAATGTACCATAAATGTTATTCTGCACTTCTTCATACCACATTTATTTTACTAGATATTTTATTTTAGCAGATCTTACTATACTGTCTTTAAACTATTTAATTCAGTGACTTTGTTTCCAAGTAACTTATGTTATTAAGAAGTTAACCTCTAACCATTTAACATTTGTTAATTGGGTAGTTTCCTGAAAGGAAGCCATTCTCCTGTTGCACACAAAATTTGTACAGATAAGCAATTATTTTATTCAAAGTTACTTTTGAAAAGCTTTCTGAAATAGAAATATTTACTGTAGAATTATCCCAGTCTTTTTCACAGAGAAAACAGCTTTTTTAAAAAACAAAAAATATATGTTTCTTCCCATGTAAACCTATGGTATATTACACTATATTTAAAATCAAAACTCTTGTTCTACTACCCACTTCCACTGGAGTTAAGGCTGTGAAGTGTAAGATTTAAGTTTCACATTCTTCCATCAATGAAAGTCCCATTCTAAAAAGATAAATGAGAGGATCATTGCAGCATTCTGATGCAAATTTACTTAGTGTGATGCAGAATTTTTTTGCTAGTCTTCCAATCCAAATTTTCCTACCCATTATGACCTTTGCAACTGAAAAATATCAAAAAAATTTAAATATGGCCATATTAGAAAAAAAATGTCAAAAAACTCTTCTGTTTGGGAAAAATTGCTGATTAAAATATGTACATTGAAAGAAATGTATTATTTTACTCATAGTCTTTTTAAAAAAATAAATACAGATTTATGCAACAAACACTGAACTTAAGGATGAGAAAATAAGAAACCAAATGAAGTATAACTGAAACATTTTAATTCTCATTCAAAAAACCTCATTCTAGTTAGAAGGGGTAGTGGTTGTTATTAACAAATATCTGTTAAATTGGAAAATGTTACGTACTGTGATTTGCATAATGTCATTCTTCCATTTGCATCATTTAACATTTTTTTGTGTAAGGATGCCATTTTATAAATGATGGCAATCGGTGCAAAGAAAGTTCCAATATATAAAGTTTTAGTATGAAATTAAACAATGGAATAAATAGGTAAGAAAAGCTGCTTAGAATATTATATATTTCAAAAATATAGCCATAAATGCAACTAAAACAATAATTTCACAGTGACAAATTAAAGTTCAAATCAAAACCATGCCTTAGTCAATATGAGATACCTACTTGAAGGCATAGTAAGATTTGCTAGGTATAATATACCTGTGGGCCCCTTGTAATAAATAAATAAAAACTAGATAGACCACCTAGTCAGTCTTTTAAAGAAGGGATAAATAAAGTGTTCTCTCAGATTTGTACACCAAGCAAAGGAGCAAAAAAAGAGATGCTCCATTGATTCCATATGTCCATCTAAACTAGGACAGATTTGTTCTGTTTTAGGGATTTATTTTAGATGTCCCTTATGGATGGCGGTAGGTAAGGTATCAAATCTGACTAATGAGGAAATGCTATGCCCTTTTAAAACTTACAGTAATTTGTACTTGGATAAGCCATACATTAGACAATAGGGATATGGATACTTGGCCCACTAAATATGCTTTATAACTAAAATCAGATTTTGTTCTTTGTCAACATCCAGTGGTCTTTGCCTTAAAAAGTCTGTAACTACACCAACAATAACTGATGTTTGGAAATAGAAACCAAATAATAAAGTTTTATTTAGACTTTCTCCTCTAATAGGGTTGTTAATTATGCAGGAGATCATATTACTACACCGGAATAATAAAGGCATCTCCACAACTGTATACATATTTACTTCCAGTTGGAAATGCCACAGAAAGCAGGCTTTGGAACTAAAAAAACCTAGTTCTTTTAAAATGTATTTAAATGGGTTCAAAGTAAGAACTTCATGATTAACCATAATAAAGTTAAATTGAAGGTTTTAAGAAAATATTAGAAATGGTAGTACATGGAAATAATTATGCACAGTTGCACAGCTAAAGCAGGAGTGTGTAAATTCAAATGGATGGGTAGATGATAGACAGACAGAAAGACAGACAGCTAGATAGATAGATGATGGACAATTTTTAAAAACTTATAAACTTTAAAGAAATCTGTATTCTTCCTTATAAAGAATTTTCACTTTATTTTTTAGTGCTTGGAAACCACTTGTCACTTTATATTTAGGGGAGCTAACAACAGGAACCTTGGGTGAGAGTGACCATGTCATACTAGAATTCAACATAACACAAACACAAGCAATAGAAAATCAGCTCTTTTGCTGGCACCATAAAGACACCAGAGTCTTGGATTTTAAAAGAGCTGATTTTAATAAGCTCAGAGAGAACTTGGGAAAGATTCCATGGATGAAAATCCTAAAGGGGAAAACAACTCAAGAATCTTGGGAAACTCTGAAAAGTATGATCATAGAAGCCCAGACCAGCACAATACCACTGAGAAAGAAAAGCAAGAAATCCAAGAAGAAATCAGCGTGGCTGCACAAAGATCTCTTTGGCAAATTGAAAGAAAAAAAGGACAAGTACAAAAAATGGAAAGAATGACATACAACTAAGGCAGAATATCAGCAGATAGCCAGAATCTGCAATGACAAAGTCAGGAAAGCAAAGGCTCAGAACGAACAAAGACTTGCAACAAAAATCAAAGAAAGGATAATAATAATAAAAAAAAACAGATCTGCCAACTTCTAGAAACAAGTAAAGTAATAACTAGCAGTCAGCACGGGTTTGTTAAAAACAGATCATGCCAAACCAATCTTTTTTTTTCTTTCAGAATAGAATAGAATACCTTATTGGCCAAGTGTGATTGGACACACAAGGAATTTGTCTTGGTGTAAATACTGTTATTTCATTCTTCAGCATAGTGACTAAATTAGTAGACCAGCAAAATACTGTGGACATAATATATTTAGATTTCAGAAAGGCATTCGACAAAGTAGACCACAACCTACTTCTTAGTAAACTAGAAAAAAATGTGTAAACATAGCACCACCACTAGATGGACTCACAACTGGCTGACAAACCGTACTCAATGAGTAGTCCTATGCCTGGATCTAAGTCTACATGGAAGGAAAGAAGCAGTGGGGTGCTGCAAGGTTCCATATTAGGCCCAGTACTCTTCAATATCTTTATTAACGACTTGGATGAGGGAATAGAAGGGAACTTACTAAATTTGCAGATGATACTAAACTGGCAGGAATAGCTAACACCCAAAAAGATTGGCTCAAGATCCAGATGGATCTTAATAGACTAGAACTGGGCCGTATCTAACAAAATGAAATTCAATGTAGAGAAAAGTAAAGTCCTACACTTAGGCAAGAAAAACCAAAAGTACACATATAGACTGGATGAAACCAGGCTCAATAGCAGTAACTGTGAGAGGGATCTTGAAGTCTTAGTGGACAACTAGCTAAATATGAGCCAGCGGTGTGCAGCAGCAGCCAAAAAAGCTAATGCAATCCTAAATTGTATTAACAGGGATACAATCAAGATCAAGGGAGGTATTAATACCACTCTATAAAGCCTTAGTAAGACCACACCTAGAGTACTGCATCCAGTTTTGGCCACCACATTATAAAAAAGATGTTGAGACTCTAGAAAAAGTACAGAGAAGAGCAACCAGGATGATTACAGGACTGGAGACTAAGGCATATGAAGAATGGTTGCAGGAACTGGGCTTGGCTAGTCTGGTGAAGAGAAGGACCAGGGGAGACATGATAGCAGTCTTCCAATATTTGCGAGGCTGCCACAGAGAGGGAGGGGGTCAATCTATTTTCTAAAGCGCCTATAGTCCAGACAAGGAATAATGGATGGAAGCTGAAAAAAGGAGAGTTTTAACCTGGAAATAAGGAGAAACTTTCTGACAGTGAGAACAATCAACCAATGGAACAGCTTGCCCTCGGAAGTTGTGGGAACGCCATCACTTGAGACTTTCAAGAAGAGATTGGACTGCCTTTTGTCAGAAATGGTGTAGGGTGTCCCACTTGGGTGGGGGGTTGGACTAGATGACCTATAAGGTCCCTTCCAACTCTGATTATCTGTTATCTGTTAACAGTATAATAAATAAAAAGTAATAAAGTTGTAAGTTGAAAACAAACTACAGTATACCCGCATGAAGCAATGTATGATTTTTTTTTTCAAAATATTAGCTGAAAAATAATACATTTTTTAAAAAGGTTAAAAACATAAGTACAGGATACAACTTTGTTAGACACTCTGAATAACAAAAATATCTCTGTATGAAAACTAAATCTAGCCAAATATTTTCAACTAAATACTTAAAACTTTGTTCTATTTTGCTTAAAAAGAAACATGGATCAAGTTAATTGAAGTGCTGGCCAGTCTGGGCAAAGGTATGATCAAGAAATCAGCTCATGTTTCCAGAGCCACTTGATGAGTGGTGGCCTAGAAACAGGAAAAAAAAGAATCAAATAAAAATAAATTAAATGTAGCCTTTAAATCAATACAAGCAACATATAGTCCCTTAGCTCTTTTATAACCATATTTTGCTACCAGGAAAGGTAGAATAAAATTATTGTCACTAGGGAATTACCCTCACCTAAATCTGTCTTTCCTAAAACCAGTATATATTTTGCTTTGATCCATATTAATGGGTTGATAAATCCACAATAGTTCACTTTAATAATATGAAAAATTCATACTATAAAGTTTGGTGGATTATAAGAAAACTTCAGAATAAGTTCTCGGTTCTTTTGTATATATTGTACTAATCAATATATATGCCATTAAAACAAGATTAATCATTTTGTTATTTTAACCAATTAATAGGACAATAGACCGTCCATATTCAGCAAGTGACTATTCTGATTTTCTTTTAAAGGTTGAAAATATTCTTAACAACTAAAAGACCAAATTCCTCTTTTAAAATTAAAAATAGGAAAAATGCTTAATCTTTTTTCATAACATTATGAATCTGTAAAATCCTATGAAATATATCTTAAAGTATTTTAAATCAACAGTTATAATTAACAAAAAAAATTACCTCAACTCTCCAGAAAGAATGTTTGGGACTACAAGTAATTTGATACTTTTCCATTAGGAAATTAACACTTCTTGTTGTTAACTTATCATAGGATCCAAAGCTAAATTTCCCCTTTCCTGTTGTTTGTTTTAATTCTATTGAGTCTTATGTATTTTAACTAAGTTTATCATTTTTTTGTATTTATGTTATTTAAGTTGCTTCAATAGCCCTTTATAAAACCAGACATATACGATAGATAGTACTGTATGCCTAATTTTCCAAATATAGTATTATAAAGTCAAGAAACAACACTACCCATCGTAAAATTTTGGATTTTGATAAATAGGCCATTTTTGGATAAACCCTTGGAATACATTTGGTAAATGATAAACAAGACATATCTAATTAGGATCCAAAAATCTGGATAGAATACCTAAAATTGTAACGATTCACTGCCATCTATTTGGTATCCATATTTTTTTCAGCCCAAATTTGTGGCCCTTATTTGATGAACAGCTTTTGGACTATTTATTTAGAAATTGGTTTTATAACAAACATGTTTCCTTTTTCCTAGATGTACATTTAAAATTAGTAATTTCCCTTTTATAAAACGATATACTATTGGTATCTGTCAGTGGATAAATTGTAAAAAATGTATAATGCGATTTCCAATATTTGTTAAAAATGTAACCAATGTAATGTAGCCAATCTGAAAGTACATTTTTTTAAAATAAAAGTTAATAAATTTAATAAAAGTTTGTATGTGGTGTGTGTGTGTGTGTGTGTGTGTGTGTGTGTGTGTGTGTAAAACATCAGTAATTTCCCCTTGCATCAGAATTACCATACCTGGATTACCATAGTACAAATAGCCATTAGATGTCTGTAGGGATTTTCAATCATCCAGGTCATGGTTGTCCCAAAGTTGCTTTTTCAGGAGGCAACTGGACTTCCTTGTTTTTTCTTTTGAAGATGTTTCGCTTCTGATCCATGAAGCTTCTTCACTTCTGACAGGATAGTGGGGAATGGAAGACTTTTAGCTATACTGTTTGGGATGAACACCCTTTGAATGGTGTGGGGTTAGGAATAGATTACCAGAGGGGTGAAAATTGCAGACTACAGGAACCAGGAACACTACTCAGGTGACCTTGAGGACACAGATAAACCTCAATGACCTTCTAAAAGGATGCAAATGACCAGCTGTCTGCAAGAAGTATAAATCCTTCCATTCCCCAGTCCTGTCAAAGCTGAAGAAGTTTCTTGGATGAGAAGCAAAATATCTTCAAAAGAAAAAACAAGAAAGTCCAGTTGCCTCCTGAAAAATCACCTTTGGGACAGTCATTAGATGGCAACAAAAATGTATATATCTCTTTGCTTCGATGGGGTGGTCACTTAGAATGCCTTAGCCTAGATCTAATAAATTAACCTTATATGATGTACGGCCTTTATAGTATTTCCTACTGGGAATCTTCAAGGAAGAGATCCATTTATTTGTTAGCTATTAGCTCCCATAAAGAAAACATTGACCATCTGGTTAATAGTCATAATGACTATTAATAATATTAACATAACATTAATATTTAAATATATCTGCTTGGTACAATTGCAGTTGTGACCTTGGTTTTGCTGCTGTTTAATAATCTACAGGTTATTAAAATAGATTTGAAGATTCTGCTGTTTTAAAGCCCTTGTGTCCTTTGTTATTGCTACCAAGAAACATAAAATTAGGCCTATCAAAACTGAATGACTATTAAATGGCAACAGATATTATAAGCAACATTAATTGTTTTGCTCCCCTCTAGTGGTTATCCAGGAGTCTTCAGCTCAGATATATAGGGCAAGTTAAACCATTTTTAAAAAATATTTTAACATCATAATTTAGCTCTGGACCTTTTGTCCTGAAACTGAGCCCAGGTCTGAACAATTTAGCAGATTACACTATTTAAAATATGTTTTAAAAACAACACATTTTAAAATCCCAATAGTTCATAAACTTTAAAAAAAACAACTACCAAACAACTGGACTATGAGATTCTTTTATATTCCCCAGTGATTCTCTATTAAAAATTCAATTTACAGCTATAGACACATATAACCCAATGTGTTAACCAGGTGTTCCAATATTATTGTTTGAAATTCTACCTAAGTTTAAATCAAATGAAGAAAAGCCAAAAGTTCAAACAAAATCCACACATTGCTTTTTACTCTATGTAGGTAAGAAACATTTGTTGTAGATTTAATGGCAAAAAAATCCAGGTAACCTTTAGGCCAGAGTGCCCAAAGTTTCTTATTTCTTGAATAGATTCTCACAGTTTATTGGCATTTCCTGTGCTTAACTAAAATAAAAAAGTAGAATAAATCTAGGAATTTCTGGCTTAATTTAAGTAGCATCCTGGACACTCTAGCTGAATTTGACAATTGAGTGTTGTCATGGGATATTAAAATCCTGCAGAGGGCCCATTTAAACTATTATTTCATAGCCTGTCCCTTAATCACTTCCATCCTAGTACTGCTCGCTCTTTGCCAACATGTGTTTCTTTTATTTAATAGTTTAGTGACAACAAATTTATGTTGCTAAGCTCCAAAAAGTAAACCTTACCAAAATACCCCCCCAAACTGTCTTTACAGACATCCACCAAGGTAATATGGAATTCAGTTGTCTTTACTTGCCCATAATTACTTCCAGATTTTGGCTGCCTAGCTTTGTCCTTTGGTCATTTTCCCACTCTAGCTCTGACCAGAAATCCTGATATTTCTTTGCATTGTTTTAAAATTCAGATTTCATTGCAACCCACTCCCTTCACTTTTGCTTTTCCTGACCTCGCTACACTACAGTGATATGGCTCTTTCTGTCCTTGTTGAGAACTTGGCGTAAACTGTGACATACTTGTTTTACTTGTTTTTATTTTCCCTACATTGTCCTGGAGAGGGAGAGAGAGAAAGAGAGAGAGAGAGAGAGAAAGGGGGAGGAGAGATTAGATAGATGAGTGGGGCAGGGACGGAGGGAGAGAGAAACAGAGAAAGAAAGAGAAAGTGGGGAGAGATGAGATAAATAAGAGAGAGCGGGGAGGGAGAGGGAGAGATGACAGATGGAAAATATCAGCATTTCATGGGAATCATGAGGAGGAGGGAAGGAAGAGAGCAGTGTCCAAGTAAAAAGGATGACATGGGTCCTGAAGAGTCAGCTCAGTGGAGAGAATAAGACCTACACCATCAGCAGTTATGCCCTGTCATTCATGTCATTCATGCCTGAGATTTGAGCCAGTCAGTCACGCCCGCCCGCAGTTCTGTGTCGTCGTCAAAGCGATGTGTTCCAAGCCAGGTCTTCATCCTCAGAAAAAAGTGGTAGTCGCTTGGTGCAAGATTGGGGCTGTAGGGCAGATGAGGAAAAATCTCCCACTTGAAAGCATTCAGGACTTCTCGAGTGCCATAGTTCGGCCATTTTTAAACTTAATGCACCATTGGTGCACTCACCTTGAGTGATGATGTTGTCCCCATACACTTCACACAGTTGCCGAAAAATTTCAATCGGTTTACGGTTTTTTGCCAACAAAAACCTTATCACTGATCGCACCTCACAACTCAAGGGATTTTCAATTGCAGCACACATTTCAAACGTTTGCTGTGAAATAACGGGCAATGATACAAACCTCCCACTAGCACAACTAGATGCTGACTGAGCGGCGGACGCACAGACCAAAGATGGCCACGCTAGCTCCGCCCCTTCTTGCTCCAGATGAAAACGTAATCTATTTTGTGGATAGCCCTTGTTAATATCCTGCCAGTTATAGTGAGCTAGCCAAAGGAGGACCTGAAAGTTTTTCACAATGTATGGAGTTCTTCACAACATTCAGGGGCTGTGCACCAGTCAGAAAGAGGGCAGTTTTGTACTATCAACATAGTTGAGTGGTTGACATTGAGAAATCCTACCAATGTCTGGGAAGGACTAGACTTGGCAGCAATGAGGCACAGATCATACCAACACAATAAAACACACTAAGCACTTGATCCATAGAAGCCGGGGTCTACCACAATAGATAGGACCTTATGTACAAACTATGCAGACAGGCATCAGAGACAGTCCAACACATAGTGGCAGTTTGTAAAGTACAGTCAGGAACACCATACATTAAAAAGCACAAGTATCTGACACTGTATAGAGGAACATCTGCACAGAATATTGAATAGATCTTTCCAAATTTAGATTCCACAGCTAAGATCCTGAGAAATTTCCAGAGCAAATGAACAGGCAGGTACAGGTCAATCAAATATTGTAGTAGTAGATGGGAAGAAGGAGTATGAGAGACTGGAGAAGTACCAGGGCCTGAAGAAAGAACTAGAGAAAACATAGGAAAGTAAAGACCAAAGTGGTCCTAATGGTAATAGGAGCACTCAGAGATATGAGTCCTAAGCTGGGAGAGTGGCTCCAACAGATGCCAGGAACAACAATATCTGTCCAGAAGTGTTCAGTATTAAGACAGATAAGACAATGTAGAGGACTCTCAACCTCCCAGGTTCTGGTTGACCCAAAGATTAAGGAAGACATGTACCATCCATAGGTGTGATAAGGTATTATTCATTATTTATATTGAATTTGGTTATTGTTGTTATAGATAATGTGAGTGTGTGTGTGTGTGTGTGTGTGTGTGTGTGTTTGAGGGTGATTATTGTCACTACTTATATGTATATTTAATTATGTGTGTGTGTGTTTGTGTATGGTTTTACACTCACTGTGGATCTCACAAGGCATCTTTACTTTTCTCATACTTAACAAATAATTAATATTTTTTCTGTATTTAAATCGTATATACCATAATAGGTAGATATGACAAAAAATAATGCCAATATTGAAGCATGTTTATCTTGCTATTGGATAATTACAGCTACAACTATGATGCATATTTTTATACAGAAAAAAAGTGAAATGTGATCCTTTGAATAAGAATGCCTTAAACTGTTTCTTGTCTGTTATTTTATATATTAGTTAATTCAAATGGTGTATAGTTGGCAATTCAAAGTAACTCAGCAGGTCTCGGATAATGATATCACATCAGTGGAAGAAACAAACAAAATAAACACATATATAGGAGCAGAACCAGAAAGAGCCTCTGTGCTTGTACTTTGTGGGCATTAAAGGCCTATTGGAACTATTGGTGTTCATTCTATTCGCTATCTCCAAAATTTTAATTTTATAATCCCAAAATTCAGGACAAGGATTAGAATTTTCAGTAATGTCTGAATCATTCTCTCTCTGTCTTTCTCTTCCTCCCTTTCACTTTCCCTTTCTTTCTCCCTCCCACCCTCTTGAATTATTCTTCCAGTTTTCTTCTTACAGTACAGTGAACAATTGATTCACTCCCCACTCTTTTAATTTCTTTGTGTATGTGTGTGTATATTAGATTTAAAAAGAAACAACTGAACTTTCCCTTCTTATAAATTTTGGACCCACATTGGACCAAATTACAACAAATAAAAATAGCAGATATCCTGTAAACCATAGTTTATTACAGATATTGACAATTATTTTAAAGGCCTGGAACCACAAAAAATGTATTTTGTGGTGTTTGGCTGGAAATAGAAAGGTCATTATGCATAATGGACAGGATTATTTGCTTTTTGTCTCCTTTTTATTTGGGGGAGGGGTATGTTTATTTTTCTTAAAATATTTGAAATGTGCTACAATATTCAGCAATTCTACCATATAAATTCATCATTAAAGGACATTCTGGGACACATTTACATCAAATTGCCAACCTGAATTTAATTGTTTGATCATATGTGAACCTGACAATTACATCCTATTTGGAATTACTTTTTTGAAAACCCTAGGCTAGCATGATTCTTTCTGTCTGTCATTCTTCTTTTTTCTTCTTTCTTTCTTTCCTTTCTTTCTGAAGGAATCTTTCTTTCCTTCAGCATTCTTTCTATCTCTGTGTGTGTGTGTGTGTGTGTGTGTGTGTGTTAATCACTCTCTCTTTCTCCCTTCCTTTCTCAATCCTCCCTTTCTCTCTTTCTTTTTTTTATATAAGTTATTTTAAAAAATTTCCAACTTTATCACTTTGCAGTTTACATACTGTCATTCTCTTCCTGAAAGGAGGTTGAAGGAACTGAAAAAAAATACTATAAACGAGAACAGATTGCTACCATTTTACTTTAAACTATATTAACTTTATTTGTGGAGAAATAGTGTCCCTGTGCAATCTGAAACTATTTGCAGATTTTCTTGTGTAATGCAAAGGGCAATGAGTTCGATGTGGTAGAAATAACCATGTTTTATCAAATAATATTTTTAAAAGTTAGGCAAATATTGAAATCCTTTCAGAAACCTGCCCTTTTAAATTAGCCTTTTTTTCTCATCAGTAAAATATTCTAGAAGTGTTGTTGTTTTAAAAATTATTAGATAACAAATCGATGATAGATAGATAGATAGATAGATAGATAGATAAAAAGAGCGAGAGAGAGAGATACAAAGATACACATGCACACATACATTAGTCCTGTGAATGCCAGAGCACATCTCCCCAGTATGCCCCCACCTTTTTATCCAGACTGCACTCCATTCTTACAATTCATATCTTCACCCCATCCTTTAAAGCAAAGCTTCTCAAATGCAAAGATGGAAATGTTGTTTGTTTGTTGATGCCGAGCTGATCTCCCACCCGCTTTGATTCCTTGGCAGATTATAGGAATAGCTTGCGATAATGAATTTAGATGCTATGCAGCCCAATGATCCTAATTAATTCATTCAGTGGCCTTGATGTTAGAGGAGATGAGCGAAGGGACCAAGGGTGAATCCAGTTGACTTGGTGTTAAAGTTAACATTAACAACAGGAACAGCAACCTCCCAGCGTTCGACTGTCACTGACCCTTCAACATGA